>NC_091312.1:46736885-46761885 GCF_038502225.1 Cherax quadricarinatus
CAGAAACTGGCTTCTCGAATTCAACCCTGCCAAATGCAAAGTCATGAAGATTGGGGAGGGGCAAAGAAGACCACAGACAGAGTATAGGCTAGGTGGACAAAGACTACAGACCTCACTCAGGGAGAAAGATCTCGGGGTGACCATAACACCGAGCACGTCACCGGAGGCACACATCAACCAAATAACTGCTGCAGCATACGGGCGCCTGGCAAACCTGAGAATAGCGTTCCGATACCTTAATAAGGAATCGTTCAAGACACTGTACACTGTTAGGCCCATACCAGTCTGGAACCCACACCTGGTCAAGCACGTCAAGAAGTTAGAGAAAGTACAAAGGTTTGCAACAAGGCTAGTCCCAGAGCTCAGGGGAATGTCGTACGAGGAAAGGCTGAGGGAAATCGGACTGACGACACTGGAGGACAGAAGGGTCAGGGGAGACATGATAACGACATACAAGATACTGCGGGGAATAGACAAGGTGGACAGAGACAGGATGTTCCAGAGATGGGACACAGAAACAAGGAGTCACAACTGGAAGCTGAAGACTCAGACGAGTCACAGGGACGTTAGGAAGTATTTCTTCAGTCATAGAGTCGTCAGGAAATGGAATAGCCTAGCAAGTGAAGTAGTGGAGGCAGGAACCATACATAGTTTTAAGTAGAGGTATGACAAAGCTCAGGAAGCAGAGAGGGAGAGGACCTAGTAGCGATCAGTGAAGTGGCGGGGCCAGGAGCTGAGTCTCGACCCCTGCAACCACAATTAGGTGAGTACACACACACACGTTTCTTGTGTATACCAAACATATGACCAGGGAAATCGAGTCAGATGTATTCCTGTTTGTAGATGATGTAAAGCTAATGAGGAAAATACAACGAGGAGATCAGGAAAAACTTCAAATGAATCTGAACAAATTTCATAACTGGTATGACAAGTGGTTATTGGAATTCAACCCCAGCTAATGTAAAGTTATGAAAATTGGAGTAGGGCATAGACGACCGGAAACGGAGTACAGGCCAGGGACAGAACCTCGGAGTGAGCACAGCTCCAAGCATTTCACCTGAGACACACAATAACCACTGCAGCAAACGCGAAACTGGCAAATTTAAGGGCAGCTTTCAGGAACCTCAACAAGCATTCATGGCAAATATCAGGCGCATCTTGGAGTATGCAGCGCCAGTATGGAGCCCACATCTGATAAAGCATATGAAGACGCTGGAAAATATGCAAAAGTTTCCAACGAGATTAGTCCCAGAGCTGAGGGATATGAGCTGTGATGAGAGGCTAGATGAGCTAAACCTGACAAAATAAAGGACGAAAGGACAAGTGACATGATTACTACGTAGAAAATGCTGCGAGGAATTGAGAGGGTGGAGAGGGAGAGTGTTTGAATGACGGGTCTCAGGTACACGAGGTCACATCTGCAAGTTAACAGCACAGATAAGTCACAGGGATGTGTGCCTTAGAGTGGTCAAGAAGTGGAGCGATCTAGACATCGAAGTGGTAAAGGCAAAATCCGTACATAACATTTAGAATAGGTATGACAGGGCTCACGTAGCCAGGAGAATAAACCCACCAGCAGCTAGAGGAGAGATGGGACCAAGAGCTAAGATTAGTACCATGGAAGCAAAATTAGATGAACACACACACACACACACATCATACCTCCAGAGCCCACATGTGTCCCTCCAACCTACACATAACATTCATCCCACACATCCCACTCCAAACTACATATTACAGTAAAATTCCAACATACCACTCCGAACTACTCATGCCACCGCAACCATCACATACCCCTCCATACCACGCAAAGCCAGTAGATACCACTTGAACCACACAATGTCCGACCCACTCTTGGCACCAACCCACACTTGGCAAAAACCCACACACGGTACCTATCCACACTTGGCACCAACCCACACTGGTACCAACCCACACTTGGCATCAACTCACGCTTGGCACCAACCCACACTTGGCACCAACCCACACTTGGCACCAACCCACACTTGGCACCAACCCACACTTGGCACCAACCCACACTTGGCACCAACCCACACTTGGCACAAACCCACACTTGGCACTAACCCACACTTGGCACTAACCCACACTTGGCACTAACCCACACATACTACTCAAACTCACTCACAGAACTCCAACCACACCAACACACAAATAACACTCCATTTAATACATATTATTCTAATGAATGCATTCAGATCCAGCCCACACATTGCACACCTGCCCACACATTCCACTCAAACTCACACATGCAACTCCAGCGCAATCACACGACATGAACCCCCACACACCTCATACAATACCCCAATTTCTGCACAACACACCAGCCCACACGTACCACTACAGCCCACATATCACACCAACCCACATACGCTTCTCTAGGACACTCATGCTACTCAGAATCACAGGTAACACTCCAGTTTACACTCTCAGTTTAATCGAAGTATATATTTTCCACCCAAACGTCACCACAACCCCACCACCCCAACCCCTACAACACTCCAACCCACACCTACCAGTGCAATTTGCATATAATACTCAAGCCTTTGCGTACTAATTCAACTTACAACGTACCACACGTACCACTCCAGTCCACACAATCCAGTCATACCTCAAACTACGTCCATCCTAACCAAACAATGGTTGACTGAAAGCATACCATGTACAACACTGTTAAGAATAGGTAGAGAGAGAAGGGAACATAGCACGCTTACTCACAGCTGAGGAAAAGAGGTCATCTAGTAGCAGGTGACGTAGGGTTAATGAAATGAATAGGGAACTTACCTTTGAAGTGTGGACAAATATGCTAGAGGACATTCTATGTTTTATAATATTTCAGTTGCTAAACGACTGTAATATCTTAAAACGATAACTAAGGAGCAAGAGAGAAAGACGTTAAGAAAAGAGAGGGAATGGGAAACCACGTCAAAGAAGTCTTGTTTTGACTCCCCTGGCGATGCTCTAGATCACTCGGCCACAGATGCCTCAAAAGCTGGGCGGCCTGGTTTACAAGCCATGTTTCTTACCAGCCCGAGCACACCAGTGAGCCTCAAGCATGGTTCCAAGTTATTTCATTCTCCTCCTGTATGTTCTGACCTCGCATTGATGTAAAAAATATATTGTAACCAGCAGAAACAAGCGAGGAATATATAGAGAAAGAGCGCAGTCAGCAGGATTCGAAACCATGTCAGGAAAATCTGGCAAGGCTTCCCAAGTGAGGTTCTAGACCAGTGATTCCCAAAGTGGGCCATACCGCCCCTCTGGGGGCGGTGAAAACATCCATCAGAGCGTTGAGGAAAAATGGGGCGGCAGGGTGACAGAAGAACCAAAGGAGCATTTGTTTAACAAAATCTGTATAACAAAATCTAAGTCACGAACACTTAAGTAACACAAATGCTTCACAAAGAATGACAATTACATAGTTTCATTTTATTTTGTGATTCAAAGTCGGAGTTAAAAGTCCGAACCTTTGTTCGGATGCGCCACATGCCAGCCAGATCAGACAACAGATGCCGTGGGTACTGGTGATCGAATTTTCACGTCTGCTACGTCCAGGTTAATTTGCACGTTAATTTACAACTGAAAAGAAATGAGGTTAATCTTATCAAATTCAAATCGGCCCTTTCCACTTTTCAGTCCAGATTATAGTTATTCAAACAACATAGCCCAGTTTCCGAGCTTTTCTGAATTGGAGGAGAAGAGCATACCAGAAGTTGACCTTCAAGTGTATTGTGCACACCTGAATGAGCTACATAGACACATGTCCGACAGACATGTGATCAATAATTAACGAGTTCTTCAGATAAGAAACTTAATAAATCATCAACAGGAACTTTCGTAAACAAGGAAGTAACATCAAAACTAACCATGTTAAAATCATTTAAGTCAGTCAAGGAGCTTAATTTATCAACTAAATCTATGTTGTTTTTAACATTAAAGTTAGAAATTTTGCCAACAATAGGGCTCAAAATGTCAATAAATTATAAATTATCCAAATGGCTTGTTGACATTTTGAGCCCTATTGTTGGCAAAATTTCTAACTTTAATGTTAAAAACAACATAGATTTAGTTGATAAATTAAGCTCCTTGACTGACTTAAATGATTTTAACATGGTTAGTTTTGATGTTACTTCCTTGTTTACGAAAGTTCCTGTTGATGACTTATTAAGTTTCTTATCTGAAGAACTCGTTAATTATGATTTACCATTGCCAGTTCCTACCATCATTAAACTTATTAAACTTTGCATTGTTGATGCAAAATTTGTATTTAATGATAAGTTTTACACTCAGAAGTTTGGTATGGCAATGGGAAATCCTCTTTCACCTGTTCTTAGTAACGTATATATGGAATTTTTTGAAATAAGGCTGCTTAACACGATCCTCCCTAATAGAGCTAAATGGTTCAGATATGTTGATGATATTTTGTGTCTTATGCCCAAGAATGTAGATATACATCATTTACTTGGCAAATTAAATAGCTTAGCCCATTCTATAAACTTTACTGTTGAGTTTGAAGAAAATAACTCATTGCCTTTTCTAGATGTTTTAATTATTAAGAGTATTAATGAATTCAAATTTAAAATTTACAGAAAACCAACAAATAACTGTTCCTATGTCCACTATTATTCTTCACATCAAGATAGAGTTAAACTGTCTTTTTTCTCATCAATGTTTTTGAGAACGTTACGAATTTGTAGTCCAGATTTCATAGATGAGGAAATATCCAAAATTTATGAAATAGGTAATGATTCGAAATACCCAAGAAACGTAATTGATAAATCTTTTAAAATTGCTAGAAATACTTTTTACAATCCAAAAAGGAACAACCAGCCTTATTCAACTAAAAATATGTTGGTTCTCCCTTACCATGAAAACTTGGTTGATATGCCTTCTCTTCTTAAGACTTTTAATATCAAAGTTGTATTTAAAAATCTTGATACAGTAAAAAAAACTTTTGATAAAGAATTCCCCCCAAAATGCTGACGGATGTGTCTATAAGATTCCTTGTAAAATTTGCGATAAAGTTTATTACGGTCAAACTGGTAAAAATCTCCAACTAAGATTAAAACGACATAAATATAGCATTAGAACTGGACAAGATTCCAATGCTCTATTTATTCATGTGAGAGATTTTAACCATCCAATTGATTTTCAAAAT
Organism: Cherax quadricarinatus; assembly: GCF_038502225.1. Taxonomy (NCBI): domain Eukaryota; kingdom Metazoa; phylum Arthropoda; class Malacostraca; order Decapoda; family Parastacidae; genus Cherax; species Cherax quadricarinatus. The sequence continues at coordinate 46,742,062 of NC_091312.1, forward strand.
GCTGAGAAAGTTGTATCAAGCAAGTCCATGGTCGACAGGAATGTAATTGAATCTTGTTTCATAAAAAGCAGTTTTGACAATAATATGAATATTTCCTTTGGTTTATATAAATTAGATCCATTTATAATTAATAAAATTTGGGAAGAATTTAATAATACATTGGACAAATAATAAATTTTAAAATTCTTAATTCTTGGGTAGAATAGTTTGTTTGTGGGTTGTGTGAAGGACCTGTCTAGTTGGGCCAGCGGGCCTGCTGCAGTGTTCCCTTTCTTGCGAATCGCGCGTCAGGTGTTGCTTTGTTGTGGGATGTGATAGTGAGGTGTGGGTTAGACCCTTTATATGCCTTCCTTTGATGCATTACTTTCATTGTTCCTTGATAATGTGAGTAGTCACGAAAGCGCTTGGAATTTCTATATCTTTCACAGTGGTTGTTTTGCATACATATATATATATATATATATATATATATATATATATATATATATATATATATATATATATATATATATATATATATAGATAGATAGATATATGTGTGTGTGTGTGTGTGTGTGTGTGTGTGTGTGTGTGTGTGTGTGTGTGTGTTGTCCTGCCGAATAGGTAAAACTTGCGATTTTGGCTTAAATAACAAAGCTCTCCTTGCCGAATAAGGCTTGATACTTTTCCTTGAGTGATGGTTGTAGTCTTTTGCCCCCCCTAGACTGTACTCTGTCTACGGTCTTCTTTTCCCTTCCCCAGTCTTCATGACTTTGCACTTGGTGGGGTTGAACTCAAGAAGCCAGTTTCTGGAACAGGCCTGCAGCCTGCCCAGATACCTTTGTATTCCTGCCTGGTCCTCCTCCGATTGAATTCTCCTCATTTACTTCATATTGCCTGCAAATAGGGACACTTCTGAATCTGTTCCTTCCGTTATGTCATTCACTCATATATATCAGAAAAGCACAGGTCCTGGAACCCTACTTGTCACAGGCGCCCACTCTGACACCTTTTCAGGTACCATGACTCGCTGATGTCTTCCCGTCAGGTATTCTCTGATCCATTACTGTGCCTTCCCAGTTATACCTGCCTGGTCCTCCATCTTTTGCACTAATCTCTTGTGTGGAACTGTGTCAAAAGCTTTCTTACACTCCAAGAAAATGCAGTTACCCCCCTCTCTTGTCTTACTGCTGTCACCTTGTCGTAGAACTCCATAAGGTTTGAGACACAGGATTTCCCGTCTCTGAATATGTGCTGGTTGTCGTTGATTAGCTCATTCCTTTCTAGGTGCTTCACCACTCTTTTCCTAATAATCTTCTCCATGGCTTTGCATGCTGTACATGTCATTGACACTGGTCTGTACTTTAATGCTTCGTGTCTGTCTTCTTTTTTTAAATATGGGGCTAAATTTGCTGTCTTCCATACCTCAGGTAGTCGTCCTGTTTCGATAGATGTGTTGAAGATTATTGTTAGTGGTACACAAAGCACCTCTGCTCCCACTCTCAGGATCCATGGAGAGAGATCCGGCCTCATCGTCTTTGAGGTATCTAGCTCCCTTAGCAGCCTCTTCACCTCGCATATGTTTATGTGTGTGTGTGTGTGTGTATGTGTGTGTGTGTGTGTGTGTGTGTGTGTGTGTGTGTGTGTGTGTGTGTGTGTGTGTGTTTTCTCACTATGTTCCCGAGAACCTTGCGAGTGTGCAGCCCCGGGCTCCTCGATGAGAAAGCTACGAAAATTGATGTCCTTGATTTCCTTAGAGAGAAGGCCAATGAAGGGTTTCTACATCTCCTTATACCTATTGATGTCTTTCTTGATCTTATCCGCCTCTGTGTGGACTCTAATTCCTTTTCCTTCCAAAGGAAATATTATTCTCAAACCTTCGGTGTCGCTATGGGCTCTCCTCTCTCTCCTGTCCTTGCTAATCTTTACATGGAATACTTCGAAACTGTTCTTCTTCCTACCATCGATGTGCGACCTTCACTCTGGCTCCGCTATGTGGATAACATCTTTGCTCTGTGGCCTCATGACTCCAGTCTCTTCCAACCTTTTCTTGAAGCTCTTAATAATCTTGCCCCTTCCATTAAGTTTAAAGCTGAATGGGAATCTAATTCCTTGCTTCCTTTCCTTGATGTCCATGTCCACCGCTCAAATACAGGTTTTTCCTTTTCCGTTTACCGCAAACCTATGCACAGTGGCATGTACATTCACTACTTTTCCTATCATGCTTCCCCTGTCAAGAAAAGTGTTCTTATCTCCCTTTTTCTCCGTGCCCTCCGCATCTGTGATCCTCAGTTCCTTCCAGCAGAAATTTCCACTCTTCATAATTCGTTTTCCCGTCTTGGCATTTCATAGACTCTGCCCTCTCACGTGCTAAACGTAATTTCTTCTCTCCCAAACTCTCTACTCCTGGGAACTCATCTGTCCTCTGCCTTCCCTACATTTCCGGTCTTTCTAATCTCAACAATTCTCTTCGCCCCTTAGACATCAAGCTTACTTTCCGCCAGACTAACACTCTTGGCACTAATTTCGTTCATACCTCTCCTCCCTCTACAGATGTTCCTGGTGTCTACTCTATTTCTTGCTCCTCCTGTCCTCTTCAGTACTTAGGAGAAACTTGTTGATCTCTTTCTGAGAGACTTAGTGAGCACAAAAATAGTGTTAGGCTTGCCGACACTAACAATGCTCTGTTCTGTCACGTCAGAGATCACAGCCATCCTATTGACTGGTCTTCTGCTAAAACTGTCTTCCCTACTTCCAACTCTAACAGTCGCCGTCTAGTTGAATCCTCTCTAATACACAACTTTCCTTGTATGAATCTTAGTCTTGGCTTCGTCTCTGTTGATGCCTTCCTCTCCCACTACATTGTAAAATGCTCCGAACTTCAGAACACTCGTGACTTAACCTGATTCCTCCTTTTTTCTTCTTCTCCCTCTTCCCCTTTCCTCTTTCCTTTTTTCTCGTCTGGGTTGCCTTTCTTCTGTCTCGTGTTTCTGTTCCTTCATCATTTATTTATTTCATCACTTCCCCTCCTCCCCACCTCTGTGCACTTGCTCTCCCTCTGGGCACCTAGCTCCCTTGCAGTGCTCCCCTCTCTTTGTATTTGTCTGGCTCCTCCTCCTTTATTCCCCACTGCTGCCACTACTACTACTACTACCACTACTACCACTACCTCTTCCTGCCTATATATATACCCGTCCTGCTCCACTTCTCGTTAGTGTGACTTTGTAAATGGTCCGAGTCGGACCGAAACGTCGTTGTAAGCTCCTCTCTTCTGTGTGCGGGTTATTTGTGTATCGTTCCAGTCACGGTATTGTGCTTTTTTTTTTTATTATTATTATTATTCATGGTATCCTAGGGAGTTTGTAGAAAAGGCTCTGAAAGCAGGTAGGAGGACTTACTATAGAACTGAGCTTGTAGGTGGAAAGGAATGGAGATCAGGTATATGTCAGTTCTCTTTTACAATGAGAATCTATTTTATTTTCTTTGCTGAATGTCCTAAAAAGATTCAACATGCAAGTAGTCTTCAGGAATTCAAAGACAGTTAAGAGCATGTTGATCAAGAATTCTCCAAAAAACTGTGCAGGGGGCTTTTACAGAATGGGACTCAGAAATTGCAATATATCTTATGTTGAATAGACAGGTAAATCCCTTGATGCTAGGTTAGCACAACAATGATACTCAGTCCAAACAATGCAAGAAACTAATGCCATTTTTAATCACACACAGGAATACAATTACCCTATAAAATGCTTGGAAGGCAGAATTATAGTTCTTATCTCATATTGGCTGGAAGGAAATATCTTAGAATCAGCAATTATAAAACATGATAACCTTACACTATATAATAATAGCTTAGGACTCTTCAAACTAGATGCATTTATGATAGCAGTTATTGTATATAATCTTAACCATAATATTTTCATCAACTCTCTTGACTGTCTTAATTTTCGCAATTCTGATGGGACATCCGAATGATAACTGACTGTTATAAGTTAAAAATTCTGATGGCTCGACCTGTCAACTCTTTGCATTAGACCACTGTCTCCCAATGGGTTCCATGGGTACTATTTCATCATTTATGGATTAACAGTCATGGTAGTTAAATCGTTGGGAGGGCCTTCCAGCATCCTCCCGCTTCTTGGTGCATTTTCCTCCCAGTGCTTCGCTATTGATTTCTGAATTCTCTACTCAGTTCTGTGCTCTGTGGCTACTGTAAGCATGTGTGGGAAAGATTATAACTAATAAATGCATATAGATAGTTAAACATGTGATGAGGTAGGGCCCATTCCTTTGTATTGTACAGATAACAATTGCATTTGCTAATGCAATGGAAACTGTTTCGGTATTTTGCTGATGCTAAACCGATAAATTGGTGAACTATACATATCAGTATTTCGTTGTCACACCGGACTCACGCATTCAATAAGGAGAAGAAATTTAAATAACCGTGAAAACTTCCATAGCAGTGAATAAGCAATGTTTTGAATAAAAAAGTATATAATATATATTCTTAGCGATTATGAAACTTTTTTGGATCTAGGAAAAAAAATAGCAATATTTTGTTAAGTGTGATTTAGAAGGCTAATTTTTGAGTAAATTTCCAGAACTTAGGAAAAACAATGCCACAAATATGAATAACAGTAGCTGGTGTTCCTTTAAAAGAAAGTATATGGAAGTTTGTTGGCTCGTTATTGATTTTTAACAAATCATTAATTATATAATCTCCTGCATATTACCACACCAACAACGGTTATGAGCTGACCTGTCTTTTTCTGCTGCTTCTTAAAATACTTCTTTCAGCCTTCGTTATCTGGGCTCTGACTGTCAGACCAGCGGCCCTGGACTCTCTGACCAGCGGCCCTGGACTCTCTGACCAGCGGCCCTGGACTCTCTGACCAGTGGCCCTGGACTCTCTGACCAGCGGCCCTGGACTCTCTGACCAGTGGCCCTGGACTCTCTGACCAGCGGCCCTGGACTCTCTGACCAGCGGCCCTGGACTCTCTGACCAGTGGCCCTGGACTCTCTGACCAGCGGCCCTGGACTCTCTGACCAGCGGCCCTGGACTCTCTGACCAGTGGCCCTGGACTCTCTGACCAGCGGCCCTGGACTCTCTGACCAGCGGCCCTGGACTCTCTGACCAGCGGCCCTGGACTCTCTGACCAGCGGCCCTGGACTCTCTGACCAGCGGCCCTGGACTCTCTGACCAGCGGCCCTGGACTCTCTGACCAGTGGCCCTGGACTCTCTGACCAGCGGCCCTGGACTCTCTGACCAGCGGCCCTGGACTCTCTGACCAGTGGCCCTGGACTCTCTGACCAGCGGCCCTGGACTCTCTGACCAGCGGCCCTGGACTCTCTGACCAGCGGCCCTGGACTCTCTGACCAGCGGCCCTGGACTCTCTGACCAGCGGCCCTGGACTCTCTGACCAGCGGCCCTGGACTCTCTGACCAGCGGCCCTGGACTCTCTGACCAGTGGCCCTGGACTCTCTGACCAGCGGCCCTGGACTCTCTGACCAGCGGCCCTGGACTCTCTAACCAGCGGCCCTGGACTCTCTGACCAGTGGCCCTGGACTCTCTGACCAGCGGCCCTGGACTCTCTGACCAGCGGCCCTGGACTCTCTGACCAGCGGCCCTGGACTCTCTGACCAGCGGCCCTGGACTCTCTGACCAGCGGCCCTGGACTCTCTGACCAGTGGCCCTGGACTCTCTGACCAGCGGCCCTGGACTCTCTGACCAGTGGCCCTGGACTCTCTGACCAGCGGCCCTGGACTCTCTGACCAGTGGCCCTGGACTCTCTGACCAGCGGCCCTGGACTCTCTAACCAGCGGCCCTGGACTCTCTGACCAGTGGCCCTGGACTCTCTAACCAGCGGCCCTGGACTCTCTGACCAGTGGCCCTGGACTCTCTGACCAGCGGCCCTGGACTCTCTAACCAGCGGCCCTGGACTCTCTGACCAGTGGCCCTGGACTCTCTGACCAGCGGCCCTGGACTCTCTGACCAGTGGCCCTGGACTCTCTGACCAGCGGCCCTGGACTCTCTGACCAGCGGCCCTGGACTCTCTGACCAGTGGCCCTGGACTCTCTGACCAGCGGCCCTGGACTCTCTAACCAGCGGCCCTGGACTCTCTAACCAGCGGCCCTGGACTCTCTAACAAGCGGCCCTGGACTCTCTGACCAGTGGCCCTGGACTCTCTGACCAGCGGCCCTGGACTCTCTGACCAGCGGCCCTGGACTCTCTGACCAGCGGCCCTGGACTCTCTGACCAGCGGCCCTGGACTCTCTGACCAGTGGCCCTGGACTCTCTGACCAGCGGCCCTGGACTCTCTAACCAGCGGCCCTGGACTCTCTGACCAGTGGCCCTGGACTCTCTGACCAGCGGCCCTGGACTCTCTGACCAGCGGCCCTGGACTCTCTGACCAGCGGTCCTGGACTCTCTGACCAGCGGCCCTGGACTCTCTGACCAGCGGCCCTGGACTCTCTGACCAGCGGCCCTGGACTCTCTGACCAGCGGCCCTGGACTCTCTGACCACCGGCCCTGGACTCTCTGACCACCGGCCCTGGACTCTCTGACCACCGGCCCTGGACTCTCTGACCACCGACCCTGGACTCTCTGACCACCGACCCTGGACTCTCTGACCAGCGGCCCTGGACTCTCTGACCAGCGGCCCTGACTCTCTGACCACCGGCCCTGGACTCTCTGACCACCGGCCCTGGACTCTCTGACCACCGGCCCTGGACTCTCTGACCACCGGCCCTGGACTCTCTGACCACCGGCCCTGGACTCTCTGACCACCGGCCCTGGACTCTCTGACCACCGGCCCTGGACTCTCTGACCACCGGCCCTGGACTCTCTGACCACCGGCCCTGGACTCTCTGACCACCGGCCCTGGACTCTCTGACCACCGGCCCTGGACTCTCTGACCACCGGCCCTGGACTCTCTGACCACCGGCCCTGGACTCTCTGACCACCGGCCCTGGACTCTCTGACCACCGGCCCTGGACTCTCTGACCACCGGCCCTGGACTCTCTGACCACCGGCCCTGGACTCTCTGACCACCGGCCCTGGACTCTCTGACCAGCGGCCCTGGACTCTCTGACCAGCGGCCCTGGACTCTCTGACCAGCGGCCCTGGACTCTCTGACCAGCGGCCCTGGACTCTCTGACCAGCGGCCCTGGACTCTCTGACCAGCGGCCATGGACTCTCTGACCAGCGGCCATGGACTCTCTGACCAGCGGCCCTGGACTCTTCCCTCGCAGGATGAGGCCACAGACACACCTACCTGAAGTGATCTCCATTCCTTTCCACCCGCAAGCTATTGAAAATGTTTAGACTACAACAATGTGAAAAAATAATGAATTTCCAAGCGCTTTCGTGATTTCTCACATTATCAAGGAACTGTAAAAGTAATAGGAGAGCAGAAGGCTTATATGGCTGAGATATCATCACACAAATGAACTTATACCCACGATAAGCATAGGAGTGAAGTTACAATTTTGTCAGTCACATGTTAAGTAAAATTTATGAGTGACAGGTCAGGCATAGCACAAGTTCCTCACAAATTCTATTCGTTATAAATTAATCTAATTTACATAATCCGGAACTGTATTCATATTAAAATCAATGATATTTTTATAAAAAAAATTCTCGATTATATTTATCTCGCACATGAACCTGCTTGATATAATTTTCTCGGTCTTTTGGATCTCAGTTGGATGGTTAAAATCTCTCACATGAATAAACATACAATTGGACTTGTCAAGTTCTAATACTATATTTACGTTATTGTGATCTTAGTTCGTGGCATTTTCCAGTTTGATCATAAAATATATTGCCTTTTTTATAGGGAATTTTATGAACACAGCCAACAGCATTTTGGGGGGAAATTCTTAATAGAACCATGGTTCAGAGAGGTAGCAGGTCCAGCAGTGTCCCTCTGAACTTACAAGATTTTCACAACATATCTGTGGCAAGTCTACATCAGAGGTCACCAGCTGTGAACAAATTTTCCCATCCCACAGTACCAGAAGTTTTCAGTGTGAGAAGAGACGTATTATGAAATCTTCTGGTGGTGTGGGAGGGTATGGATGGATCACTGCTGGAGACCTTCCATGCAGACCTGCCTTTCTGTTGTAAATCTTGCAGCTGAGTGATACACCACTAGACCTGTCAAGACCATGGTTAGAGTTCCCATCCACTTTGTTTATCATTCTCATTCATTCATTACAGTTGTTGAGAGAAAAGTTTATAATGTTGTACATAATTTTGTGTACGTGTATGTATGACCTGGTGTAGGTTGCTTGTAAGTGTATACCTGGAGAGAGTTCCGGGGATTAACGCCCCCGCTGCTCGGTCTGTGACCAGGCATCATGGTGGACCAGGGCCTGATGAACCAGGCTGTTACTGCTAGCCGCACGCAGTCCAACGTTTGAACCACAACCCAGCTTGTCAGGTACTGACTTTAGGTGCTTGTCCAGTGCCTACTTGAAGACATCCAGGGGTCAATTGGTAATCCCCCTTACGTATGCTGGGAGGTAGTTGAACAGTCTTGGGACCCTGACACATATTGTGTTGTCTCTTATCGTGCTAGTGACACCCCTGCTTTTCATTGGGGGGGATGTTGTATCGTCTGCCAATTCTTTTGCTTTCGTATGGAGTGGTTTTCGTGTGCAAGTTTGGTACTAATCCCTCTAGGATTTTCCAAGTGTATATAATCATGTATCTCTCTCGCCTGCGTTCCAGGGAGTACAGGTTGACAACTTCAAGCGTCCCCAATAATCGAGGCATTTTATTGCAGTTATGTATGCCGTGAAGGTTCTCTGTTCATTTTCTAGGTCAGAAATTTCACCTGCCTAGAAAGGTGCTATTAGTGTGCAGCAATATTCCAGCCTAGATAGAACAGGTGACCTGAAGATTATCATCATGGGCTTGGCATCCCTGGTTTTGAAGGTTCTCATTATCCATCCTGTCATTTTTTTAGCAGATGCGATTGATACAGTATTATGGTCCTTGAAGGTAAGATCCTCTGACATGATCACTCCCAGGTCTTTGACATTAGTTTTTCGCTCTATTGTTTGGTTAGAATTTGTTTTATGCTCCGATGAAGTTTTAATTTCCTCACGTTTTCCATATCGGAGTAATTGAAATTTCTCATCATTGAACTTCATATTTTTTTTCTGCAGCCCGTTTAAAGATTTAGGTGATGTCCGCCTGGAGTCTTGCAGTGTCTTCAGTGGAGGACACTGTCATGCAAATTCGGGTGTCATCTGCAAAGGAAGAAACGGTGCTGCGGCTTATATCCCTGTCTGTCTGATATGAGGAACAAGAGGGAGCAAGTACTGTGCCTTGTGGAACAAAGCTTTTCACCGTAGCCGCCTCAGGCTCTGTTTACTACTACTCTTTGTGTTCTATTTGTTAGGAAATTATAGATCCATCTACCAACTTTTTCTGTTATTCCTTTGTCACGCATTTTGTGCGCTATTACACCATGGTCACACATGTTGAAGGCTTTTGCAAAGTTTGTGTGTATTACATCTGCATTCTGTTTGTCTTCTGTAGCATCCAGGACCTTGTCGTCGTGGTCCAGTAGTTGAGACAGACAGAAGCGACCCATGTTGCCCTGGGTTGTGTAACTGGTGGGTATCAAAGATTTTTATGATATGGGACGTTAGCGCTATCGGTCTGTAGTTCCTTGCTATTGCTTTACTGCCCTCTTTGTGGAGTGGCGCTGTTTGTTGTTTTTAGTAACTGTGGGACAACTCCAGTGTCCATGCTCCCTCTCCATAGGATGTTAAGAGCACGTGATAGGGGCTTCTTGCAGTTCTTGATGAACACGGAGTTCCATGAGTCTGGGCCTGGGGCAGAGTGCATGAGCTTGTCATTTGTTGTCTTTTCGAAGTCATTTGGCGTCAGGATAATATCAGATAGGTGTGTGTCTACCAAATTCTGTCTCTCATAAAAAATTCGTTTAGGTCTTCGACTCTCACTCTGGTTAGTGGCTTACTAAAAACCGAGTCATAATGGGACTTGAGTAGCTTACTCATTTCCTTGCTGTCATCTGTGCAGGACCCATCCCGTTTAAATAGAGGCCCAATACTGGATGCTCTCGACTTTGATTTGGCATAAGAAAAGAAATACTTTGGGTTTCTTTCAATTTCATTTATGGCTTTTATTTCTTCCCGCGTTTCTTGACCCCTGTAAGATTCCTTTGGGTTTAGTTCGATGTTTGCTATTTCTCTGACCAGTGTTTCCCTACATATTGCAGATATATTGGCCTCTTGTAGCTGCTCTTTTATCCTTTGCCTTCGCATGTATAGGGAGCGCCTTTCTCTTTCTAGTTTACATCTTCTCCTCCTTTTCCTTAAGGGAATATGCCTTGAGTATACCTCAAGTGCCACAGAGTTAATTTGTTAGGTTAGGATCCGCATTGCTTAGGCTATCTTCCTAGTTTATATCATTGAGGACTTGGTTTACTTGGTCCCACCTTATGTTTTTGTTATTGAATTTGAATTTGGTGAAATCTCCTTGTTACACAGGAATGCAGACGCCAACACCCACTACCTGCCTCTCGCCACACTACTCTCTGGGGTGGTAGGTGATGTGTGGTGTTGGGAGTCTTGAGAAAGTTAGTTGGCTACCCAGCTCTCTACCGATCGTAAGTATTCGTTCCTCTGTGTAATTAATTATCAGTGTCTCTTACTTTTACAGTTGGTATTCGTCTTGATTTTGTGGTGTTTAAGTTTTTAATGTTGCGGTGAGTATACGTTTATTCTCTCACCCATTTTTTAAGCATTCAGTTTATCTAGCAAGTGAACCACTTGTCGTGTTGGTAAAATCTATTACTCTTCCTTACCTCGTGTATTCTGATCAGTCCAGCACGACTCCAAAGGATTAACTGAACTGCCTGACTATGGCAAAAACAGTTGTGAATGATCAACTCAGCTATACCATCAGCATTTGTGGAAGGCTACACTGTGTGAGGGACTGTGGTATTCCGTGAGTTGTTTCTTCTGTACCTATTCAACATCTTTGAGACTCCAGCCAGTTTGGTTCACCACTTCATATAACTGTTCACTCAAGCTTGCGTATTTGGTTGCACTATACCTTGATTATTGTCGTATGCCTCTCATTTAGTCTGATGCCTTTTATACATCGGGTGTCCGTTTTAAGTGTCTGGTGGTGACAGTCTTCTACTATTTTTGTGGAGGTCTATTGACCTTACATGTGATCACCGTGGATCAGTCAGTCTACAAGCCGTCATAAGCAGATTTATTCCACTTGCTTGATGCTCTTACATATTTACATATATGAGTAACATATATGAGACATATATGAGATTTGATTCACTTTCAAAATTTATGTTTTACGTTTTCATTATGTTCAGTCAAGAAATACTTCATGCTTTAGTGTGTGATTTTATTAAAGTAAATTGTCCGAAGTTTTATTATCTTTAATATCCCACATTGCCCCGAGAGTGAGCCCCGATCACAGCAGCCAATACCCACAACCCAGTAAACCGCCCGGATGGGATCACCGTCTATCCTTGGAAGAATGGCAAGCTCTTAGCATGGGACTATACCTGTGTGTCCACACTGGCTGACACCTATATCCATCACAGAGTCGAGCGACAGTGAGGAGCTGCTGACCACAGGGAGGAGTACAAGATCAGCAAGTACAGGGACATAAGCCAACAGTATCAATTCGTCGCAGTGGGATCAGAGACCTTGGGATCATGGGGAAAAAATGCCATATTTTACCTAAAAGAATTGGATTCCAGACTCATCGACACCACCAGGGACTCAAGGGCAGCCACTCATGTTCCAGCGCCTCAGAGTGGCCATCCAGAGGGGAAATGCATGCTGCATACTTGGCTCGCATCTGGCTTTGGAGGAGCTGGAGGAGATTCATAACCTTTGATATATTGTACCAATGTATTCATGCTTGTGTTTTTCTATCAATGTATACCTGTCTAATAATAAAGTACATATATAATATAAATTATAGGGGTGGTAGGAGAAGAAAATATTCTAAAAGCTATGGGGAGAACCTTGAGTTTTCCCTGAGGTACGTTTATTGTCTTCTCTGAGGATGAGGGTCCCCAGTAAAGTTCTACACATGGTACCTCCCTATATAAGAACATAAGAAAGAAGGAACACTGCAGCAGGCCTACTGGCGCATGCGAGGCAGGTCCAAGTCTCCTACCGGTTTAAGCCAATGCCCCAACCTAGTCAGGGCAGGTCACATTCACTTAAGGAAGGAACACGACAACTGACCTAGTAGCACAAGCTAGTCAGGTCCAACTCACACCCACTCGTGTATTTATCTAACCTATTTTTAAAACTACACAACGTTTTAGCCTCAATAACTGTACTTGGGAGTTTGTTCCACTCATCCACAACTCTATTACCAAACCAGTACTTTCCTATATCCTTCCTGAATCTGAATTTTTCCAACTTAAAACCATTGCTACGAGTCCTGTCTAGGCTAGATATTTTCAGCACGTTATTTACATCCCCTTTATTTATTCCTGTCTTCCATTTATACACCTCAATCATATCCCCCCTAATTCTACGCCTTTCTAGAGAGTGCAGATTCAGGGCCCTTAGTCTATCCTCATAGGGAAGATTTCTGATACATGGGATCAACTTTGTCATCCTCCCTTGTATGTTTTCCAGAGCATTTATATCCATTCTATAATACGGTGACCAAAACTGTGCAGCATAATCTAAGTGAGGTCTAACCAAGGATATATAGAGTTGAAGAACAACCTGAGGACTCCTATTATTTATGCTTCTTGATATGAAGCTAAGGATTCTGTTAGCTTTACTGCGAACACTTATGCACTATTGTCTTGGTTTCAGATTACTGCTAACCAGGACTCCTAAATCTTTTTCGCAATCCGTAATATTAAGATCGACATTATTTAGTTTATATGTGGTATGGTTATTTTCCTGTCCAACATTTAGAACTTTGCATTTGTCTATATTAAACTGCATCTGCCACTTCTCCGACCACTGCATCAGTCTATTCAAATCTTCCTGAAGTGCTCTAATGTCCTCGTCAGAATGAATTCGACGGCCTATTTTGGTGTCATCGGCAAACTTGCTTATGTTGCTCTTTATGCCCTCATCAATGTCGTTTATGTAGACTGTGAACAACAGGGGGCCCAACACTGACCCCTGTGGAACACCGCTAGTGACGCTTCCCCACTCTGATTTCTCCCCATTTAAGCAAACTCTCTGCTGCCTACTTGTCAACTATGCCTCTATCCATGAAAAAATTTCATCTCCTATTCCGTGTGCCTTAATTTTCCTCAATATACTCTGATGTGGGACCCTGTCAAACTCCTTACTGAAGTCCATATGCACAATATTATATTCGTTACCATGATCTACCTCCTCAAATACCTTAGTGAAAAAAGTTAATAAATTCGTAAGGCAGGAACGCCCTTTTGTAAAACGATGCTGAGATTAGTTGATTAATTTGCGCTTTTCAAGGTGGCTACGAACTGCCTAGGCAATTATTGATTCCATAAATTTTCCCACAATGGAGGTTAGGCTTATTGGTCTACAGTTCGAAGCTAAGGACCTGTCACCTGCTTTGAAAATAAGTATCACATTTGCCATTTTCCACTTATCTGGCACCATGCTAGTCTGTAGTGATATATTGAAAAGATTAGCCAGAGGTTTGCTAAGCTCCTCTTTACATTCCTTTAGAACCCTTGCATACAGTTCATCAGGGCCTGGGGATTTGTTAGGTTTTAATTTATCAATTTGCCTAAGAACCATGTCACTTGTGACCCTAATCGTGCATAGTTTATCATCATCCTGTTCTACATAATTTATTATTTCTGGAATATCGCTAGTATCTTCCTGAGTAAAAACTGAGAGGAAGTATGTGTTAAAAATCCTACACATTTCCTTATCACTGTCTGTGAGCTGACCCGAGTAACTTTTGAGTGGGCCTATCTTGTCCCTGATCTTACTTCTGTATACCTGAAAGAATCCTTTTGGGTTAGTCTTCGATTCTCTTGCAACTTTAACCTCATAATCTCTTTTTGCTTTTCTTATTCCCTTTTTTATTTCTCTCTTTAACTGAATATATTGATTTCTTAATTGCACCTCTCCTCTTTTGATTTGCCTAAATATGCCTCTCTTTTGACCATTGTTCATCCATTTAGGATCATTTTTGCTTGATCTGATATCCTTATTTGGAACGTAAGTTGTCTGAACAGCTAGAACTATGCTCTGGAATATGTCATATAGGCAACCATCACCACCTACCTGACCCATAGTCAGGTCATTCCAGTTCAGCCCACCCAAGTAATTTTTCAGTCCTATGAAATCAGCCAAGCGGAAGTCAGGGACAGAGACTTGATTGCCATTATTAGGGGAATTCCATGATATATTAAAAGTGAGTGATTTGTGTTCACTTTCCCCGAGCTGGCAAGAACCAAGTCAAGCAAGTTATTTCCTCTAGTTGGCTCTGTCACAAACTGCTTTAAAAAACAATCCTGAATAGTATCAAGAAAGTCACTTGATTCTAAATTTCCTGTCAAATTGCTCCAGTCAGTCTGTCTATAGTTGAAGTCACCTATTATCACAACATTTTAGTATGTAGAGGCCTTACGAATTTCATCCCATAGAAGTTTACCGCACTCCCTATCAAGATTTGGGGCCCTGTAAATCACACCCAAAATTAGTTTCTCGGGGCCCTCGAGAAGCTGTAACCAAACAGATTCAGTGGCTGACGCTTCTACATTTATATCTTGTCTAACACAACAATTTAAATTGTCTCTGACGTACATCGCTACTCCACCACCCTTCCTGTTGACCCTGTCAGTGTGGAATAATTTATAGCCTTGTATGTGACATTCAGAAGGCATCTCTATCTTTCAGATTGAGCCAGGTCTCTGTTATAGCAATGATATCTATGTTTCCTGCACTTGCAATTAATCTCAGCTCATTTATCTTATTTCTTACACTCCTGCTATTAGTATAATAGACCTTAAGGGAGCTAGTCCCTTGCTGCCCTCTGCTTTCTCCCTTTGTTTGCTCACATGATCTATAGTCTTTATTTATAACTTCATGATGAATGTCGTTTATACATTTACTGTTTACAACCCTAGTGTTGCAACCTGCCTGTTTCCCACACACACCCATACCTCTATCTGCTATCAGTTTAAAATCCTATGCATTTCAGCAATGGCCCTCTCAATTGAGTTTGCAAGAGCTACCACCCCAGCCCCAGAGAGATGTACCCCATCCCTTGCATACATATCATGTTTGCCATAAAAGTTGTCCCAGTTGTCAATGAATGGGATTGCACGTTCCTTGCAGTATCTGTCTAGCTAGCAATTTACACCAATTGCCTTAGACAACCATTTATTGCCCACTCCCCTTCTAGGCAAGATGCTACATATATAAATAACAAAAAAAGGCACAATGCCGTGACTGGAACGATACACAAATAACCCGCACATAAAAGAGAAGCTTACGACGACGTTTCGGTCCGACTTGGACCATTTACAAAGTCACACTAACCAGAAGTGGAGCAGGACGGCTATATATAGGCAGGAAGAGGTAGTAGTAGTAGTAGTAGTAGTAGTAGTAGTAGTAGTAGTAGTAGTAGTAGTAGTAGTAGTAGTAGTAGTAGTAGTACAAGAATGGTATATAATACCGACAAGATGAAATTAAGACACATGCACAACACCCGGGCATCCTTATCGTAGTCGTTTCGCCATCCAGCCAGCCACTGGATGACGAAACGTCCACAACAAAGACACCCAGACGCCGCACATGTGTCTTAATTTCATCAGTAGTAACAGTAGTAGTAGTAGTAGTAGTAGTAGTAGTAGTAGTAGTAGAGGTAGCAGTTGTGGTAGTAGTAGAAGTGGGGAATAAGGAGGACGAGCCAGTCAAATACAAAGGAAGGGGAGCACTGCAAGAGAGGTAGGTGCCCACAGAGGGAGAGCAAACGCACAGAGGTGCGTGAAAGGGGAAGTGGTGAAGATAAGATAAGATAAGATAAGATTTCGTTCGGATTTTTAACCCCGGAGGGTTGGCCACCCAGGATAACCCAAGAAAGTCAGTGCGTCATCGAGGACTGTCTAACTTATTTCCATTGGGGTCCTTAATCTTGTCCCCCAGGATGCGACCCACACCAGTCGACTAACACCCAGGTACCTATTTGCTGCTAGGTGAACAGGACAACAGGTGTAAGGAAACGTGTCGAAATGTTTCCACCCGCCGGGAATCGAACCCGGGCCCTCCGTGTGTGAAGCGGGAGCTTTAGCCACCAGGCTAAAGAAGGAACAGAAACACGAGACAGAAGAGAGAAAGACAACCCAGAGGAGAAAAAGGAAAGAAGAAAGGGGAAGAGGGAGAAGAAAAAGAAAAAGATAAATAAGGAGTCAGGTTAAGTCACGGGTGTTCTGAAGTTTGGAGCATTTTACAATGTAGTGGGAGAGGAAGGCATCTACAGAGACGAAGCAAGGGCTAAGATTCATACAAGGAAAGTTGTGTATTAGAGAGGATTCAACTAGACGGCGACTGTTGGAGTTGGAAGTAGGGAAGACAGTTTTAGCAGGAGACCAGTCAATAGGATGGCTATGATCTCTGACGTGACAGAACAGAGCATTGTTAGTGTCGGCAAGCCTAACACTATTTTTGTGCTCCCTAAGTCTGTCAGAAAGAGATCGACCAGTTTCTCCGAAGTATTGAAGAGGAGAGGAGGAGCAAGAAATAGAGTAGACACCAGGAACATCTGTAGAGGGAGGAGAGGTATGAACGAGATTAGTGCGAAGAGTGTTAGTCTGGCGGAAGGTAAGCTTGATGTCTAAGGGACGGAGAGAATTGTTGAGATTAGAAAGACCGGAAATGTAGGGAAGGCAGAGGATAGAAGAGTTCCCAGGAGTAGAGAGTGTGGGAGAGAAGAAATTACGTTTAGCACGTGAGAGGGCAGAGTCTATGAAATGGAAAGGGTAGCCAAGACGGGAAAACGAATTATGAAGAGTGGAAATTTCTGCTGGAAGGAACTGAGGATCACAGATGCGGAGGGCAGAGAGAAAAAGGGAGATAAGAACACTTTTCTTGACAGGGAAAGCATGATAGGAAAAGTAATGAATGTACATGCCACTGTGCATAGGTTTTCGGTAAACAGAAAAGCAAAAACCTGTATCTGAGCGGTGGACATGGACATCAAGGAAAGGAAGCAAGGAATTAGATTCCCATTCAGCTTTAAACTTAATGGAAGGGGCAAGATTATTAAGAGCTTCAAGAAAGGGTTGGAAGACACTGGAGTCATGAGGCCACAGAGCAAAGATGTCATCCACATAGCGAGCCTGAGTGAAGGTTGCACATCGAGGGTAGGAAGAAGAACAGTCTCGAAGTATTCCATATAAAGATTAGCAAGGACAGGAGAGAGAGGAGAGCCCATAGCGACACCGAAGGTTTGAGAATAATATTTCCCTTGGAAGGAAAAGGAGTTAGAGCCCACACAGAGGCGGATAAGATCAAGAAAGACATCAGTAGGTATATTGAGACGTAGAAATCCTTCATGGGCCTTCTCTCTAAGGAAATCAAGGACATCATCAAGAGGGACATTGGCGAAGAGGGACTCAACGTCAAGACTTAGCATCTTACATGTTGGGAGAGAGCGAACCCGTTCAATAAAGTCTTGAGAGTAACGGAGGTGGGCAGGAGAAAAAGTACCAAGAAAGGGAGTGAGGGTTTTGGCCAACCAAGAAGCAAGAGAATAAGAGACAGAACCTCTAGAGGATATGATAGGACGAAGAGGAATATCAGGTTTATGAGTTTTGGGAAGGCCATAGAATTAGGGAAGAGAGGGACAGATGACACGAAACCGTTGAACAAGGTCAAAGTCAGGAGGACAGAGGTCGGAGAGAGTCCTTAGTTTTTTGTTGAAAGTTCTCTTGATGCGATCAAGAGGGTTGGAAACGAGAGGAGTGTAGGTACGTGATTCAGAGAGCAAGACATCAGCTTTACAGAGGTAATCCTCGCGATCAAGGATAACTACCGAATTACCTTTGTCAGAAGATAGTATGACAATGTTAGTGTTGGATTTAAGTGAAGAAAGGGCAAGTTGGTAACGGCGTGGAAGGTGGTGATTCTTAGAAAACAGACTAACAAGAGCAGGAAGGAGAGCGCCACGAAAAGTGGACAAGTCAGGAAGATTACGGGAGCGAGATTGACGAAAGGAATCAAAAGAGCTAATCAGGGCAATACCAGCGCAAGGAGTAGGCGAAGTGACAAAGGAAAGGCCAAAACCAAGAAGTTCAAGCTCGTACTGAGAGAGTGAGACAGAAGACAGTTAGTAACACAGTCAGTGAGGGAGAATTTAGACCAAGGGCTAGCTGAGATGAGACGTTGAAGTTTATTCTGTAGTTTGCAAGAATGAATTTGTGTATTCAGGCGAGCAATGGTAGAGAGAAGGTTACAGAGATCCTGTGGTAGAGTCGCAAAGAGAGCACATTGACGTTGACGGAAAGTAAAGAAGGCATCTTAAACCTGTGATTTAGTAAAAAGAATGAGCTGTTGAAGTAGGAGACGGGCATGATCTGGAAAGGGAGTGCCCAGTGGGTTGGGTTTCAGGAAGTGGGAGAAGGAAGGTAGCAGAACTTGTTCAGCAAGACAGTCACGTAGGAAGCGAAGCTGATTCTTACGACGCCTGGTAGCAATAAGAGCAGCCTCATAAGATCGAAAGATGGGTTTAAAAGAGGGCAGAACATTAAAAAAGTTGGAGAGAATATGACGCTTAACTGCGGGGTCCATAAATAACAAAAAAAGACACAATACCGTGACTGGAACAATAAACAAGTAGTTGTGCAAGAAAGGTATAAAATACCGACAATATGAAAGTTAAGACACATGTACAACATCTGGATATCTTTATTGTAGACGTTTCGCCATCCAGTGGCTTTATCAATACAGATTCTAGGACATAATAGGAAGACAGTAGAACTATATACAAAAGATGAGGTAATCAGTCCCTCAGCCTTGGAGTTAGTGTTCACAACATCGTGGTGGAGAAGAATCTGGAGGAAAGGCAAGAAGACTGGCGGTTATATAGGCGTCAGTGGATAGGGACGTCTGCTGCCCGTCCCTATCCACTGACGCCTATATAACCGCCAGTCTTCTTGCCTTTGCTCCAGATTCTCCTCCACCACGATGCTGTGAACACTAACTCCAAGGCTGAGGGACTGATTACCTCATCTTTTGTATATAGTTCTACTGTCTTCCTATTATGTCCTAGAATCTGTATTGATAAAGCCACTGGATGGCGAAACGTCTACAATAAAGATATCCAGATGTTGCACATGTGTCTTAACTTTCAATACACAAATAACCCGCACATAAAAGAGAGAAGCTTACGACGACGTTTCGGTCCGACTTGGACCATTTACAAAGTCACACTAACCAGAAGTGGAGCAGGATGGCTATATATAGGCAGGAAGAGGTGGTGGTAGTAGTAGTAGTAGTAGTAGTAGTAGTACAAGAATGGTATATAATACCGACAAGATGAAATTAGGACACATGCGCAACACCCGGGCATCCCTATCGTAGACGTTTCGCCATCCAGCCAGCCACTGGATGGCGAAACGTCCACAACAAAGACACCCAGATGCCGCACATGTGTCTTAATTTCATCAGTAGTAGTAGTAGTAATAGTAGTAGTAATAGTAGTAGTAATAGTAGTAGTAATAGTAGTAGTAATAGTAGTAGTAATAGTAGTAGTAATAGTAGTAGTAATAGTAGTAGTAGTAGTGGTAGAAGTGGGGAATAAGGAGGACGAGCTAGTCAAATACAAAGGAAGGGGAGCACTGCAAGAGA
>NC_091312.1:46766885-46796885 GCF_038502225.1 Cherax quadricarinatus
AACTTTTTCTCCCTTACTACTCTCTTTACATCATCATTCCACCAATCGCTCCTCTTCCCTCCCGCACCCACTTTCCTGTAACCACAAACTTCTGCTGAACACTAACACTACATTTTTAAACCTACCCCATACCTCTTCGACCCCATTGCCTATGCTCTCATTAGCCCATCTATCCTCCAATAGCTGTTTATATCTTACCCTAACTGCCTCCTCTTTTAGTTTATAAACCTTCAACTCTCTCTTCCCTGATGCTTCTATTCTCCTTGTATCCCATCTACCTTTTACTCTCAGTGTAGCTACAACTAGAAAGTGATCTGATATATGTGTGGCCCCTCTATAAACACGTACATCCCGAAGTCTACTCAACAGTTTTTTATCTACCAATACATAATCCAACAAACTACTGTCATTTCGCCCTACATCATATCTTGTATACTTATTTATCCTCTTTTTCTTAAAATATGTATTACCTATAACTAAACCCCTTTCTATACAAAGTTCAATCAAAGGGCTCCCATTATCATTTACACCTGGCACCCCAAACTTACCTACCACACCCTCTCTAAAATTTTCTCCTACTTTAGCATTCAGGTCCCCTACCACAATTACTCTCTCACTTGGTTCAAAGGCTCCTATACATTCACTTAACATCTCCCAAAATCTCTCTCTCTCCTATACATTCCTCTCTTCTCCAGGTGCATACACGCTTATTATGACCCACTTCTCGCATCCAACCTTTACTTTAATCCACATAATTCTTGAATTTACACATTCATATTCTCTTTTCTCCTTCCATAACTGATCATTCAACATTACTGCTACCCCTTCCTTTGCTCTAACTCTCTCAGATACTCCAGATTTAATCCCATTTATTTACCCCCACCGAAACTCCCCTACCCCCTTCAGCTTTGTTTCGCTTAGGGCCAGGGCATCCAACTTTCTTTCATTCATAACATCAGCAATCATCTGTTTCTTGTCATCCGCACTACATCCACGCACATTCAAGCATATATATATATATATGTAATTTCCTTGCATATTTTATCCAGCATTTTCTTAATATTTGTATAAGAAAACTTAACTATGCAGCCAGTAAAGGTATTATATTATCTTCTATAAAAACACTTTTCTTTCTGATTTTTAAAAACTTATTTTCATTTATTACCTCCTCACTGTCTTCTTCATATTGTACAACCATTTAACTATTATTTATATCAGCTTTAATTAATATTTACTTTATTGGTATTTGAACTTCATTCAGTTATATTATGTAAAACAGTAATGAAAAAATACTACATATTGAAAAAAATTCACTGAACAAAATTTTATTTGTATAATATCTCTACAAAATCTCAATTAGTATTGCACCATCTTCTTTGTACTAATAACATTACCATTAACACTTTTCCTCCATAACGAGAATTTTGTCTTCCAGAGTTTGTGTATAATACTTAAGTTGAAAGAAAAGGTTGGGGGGGATTTTTATGTTTGAACTATAATAATACTTTAAAATTCGACATTTATTCAATGTACGAGTATAAAAATGTCTCTAAAACAGTGACCATCGTTTCTAAATATGTTACTTTGTATTTCAAATATTATTATTATTATTATTATTATTATTATTATTATTATTATTATTATTATTATTCAGTCTATGCTACTCCCTAAATTATCTTTACCTCACTTAAGGCATTGTGGTGTGTCATATATGTGAGACATGTCTGACATAGCAGCAACATGTCAGACATGGCAACATCATGTCAGACATGGCAACATCATGTCAGACATGGCAACATCATGCCAGACATGGCAACATCATGTCAGACATGGCAACATCATGTCAGACATGGCAACATCATGTCAGACATGGCAACATCATGTCAGACATGGCAACATCATGTCAGACATGGCAACATCATGTCAGACATGGCAACATCATGTCAGACATGGCAACATCATGTCAGACATGGCAACATCATGTCAGACATGGCAACATCATGTCAGACATGGCAACATCATGCCAGACATGGCAACATCATGCCAGACATAGCAACACCATGTCAGATATAAGAACATCATGTCAGACATAGCAACATCATGTCAGATATAAGAACACCATGTCAGACATAGCAACATCATGTCAGACATAACACCATGTCAGACACAGCAACATCATGTCAGCCATACCAACATCATGGATTCCTGATGCAGATGACATATCCACAACTACTTACTACCACTGGTCCATCTCCAGGGTATGACCTACTTCCACTGGGAACTCCCTCCTACAAGTGTGAATGCCTTTATCTTATCTGACTCCATTACATAAGCTCAAGTCTTTCTGTCTGTGCTTCAGATTTATCAAGACTACGGTACTGAACACCAGCTCCTGAGCTGAGGGACTAATAACCTGATATTCGACCTTTTCAGTTTTCTGTATTGTATTGATAATCTGACTGGTTGGAGAAACGTCTACAGATTAAAAATACCCAACATGTTGCACAAGCATATAGATGTACAAACTAGGAAGTTGATCCCAGAAGATTTAACAGGATCTAGTCTAGATTTATACCTACACTTGTCTTATCTGTTGACAGTAAATTTTATATATTTGCTAAATTGTCCCTTCAAGGGAGATTCCTTGACGCTGGTGAGGGGCTCTTGATCTGGGGAATTGGATCTGTGCTCCAGTTTCCTGATTTAAGCCTAAATATCTTCCATCCCCCCCTACAGGCGCTGTATAATCCTACGGGTTTAGCGCTTCCCCATTATAATAATAATAATAATAATAATAATAATAATAATAATAATAATAATTGCTAAATTGTCTAATATCTTATTTTCATTAATGAGAATCTTTGGCATATCACATAGGTTATTATACTATCTCTATAAATGGACAATGAAGAATACAGGGCTCAAGAAAATGACTATGAGGCTGACCACATATTTTTCGTTCAGTTTGATCATCCATCAGTGAGTGTCAAACTTCCTGAAGTACATTGAACTAAGCCTAAACATCAGTCACAGTGCAAGTTGCTTCTTAAACACATTTATCTACGTTCTTTTTATCAAAATTATAGAACTGTGCCTTTGCCTAACTCAGAATAGTTGCTAAAGCTCTTATCTAGGACAACTAATAGAAGGTATGAGATTTAAGAATGGGAGAAAGTAATTAGTGGGGTACAGCAAGAAATCGAATCCCACGTGTCACTGTTTGTTGATGAACTAAAACTAATAAGAATAAGAATAATACAGAATTGTGACAAACTCCAGTGAGCTTCAACTGTCTAGAAATGTGGACATATAAACGGCTTCTCGAATTCAGTCCATACAAATAAATAGAGAAGCTGTAAATATCAAGGAGTAAAAAAATAAGACCTGAGGATAAATACAAAAAATATCTCCGGAATTACACATACAGTAAACTATATAATGTCAGGTTAGGTAAGGTTTGTCAGGAAACAGGACAGGTGTTTCCTGACGCTTGTCTTAGTCAGATGACCCACCGTTGGAGCTTTTGACCATCTGACCGAGGCCTTCCGCTGGCTTACCGGTCAACCGCTTTAAAAATGATAATCAGTTATAACCATTTAGTTACTAGTATTTGTATATGTGTGTGTGTATATATATATATATATATATATATATATATATATATATATATATATATATATATATATATATATATATATATAAGTGTAGTGTAAGGCACCCTTCTGGCAAGACAGTGATGGAGTGAATGATGGTGAAAGTTTTTCTTTTTCGGGCCACCCTGCCTTGGTGGGAATCGGCCAGTGTGATAATAAATAAATATATATATATATATATATATATATATATATATATATATATATATATATATATATATATATATATATATATATATATATATATGTCGTGCCGAATATGTAAAACTGGTCAATTAGCAAGAACTCATTTAAAATTAAGTCCTTTCTAAAATTTTCTCTTATACGTTTAAAGATATATTTTTTTCATTAATGTTATTGTAAAAAATTTTAATTTTGCTCCAAAAGAATCTTAGAAAACTTACCTAACCTTATTATAACAAGAACAATTTATTTTAGCCTAACCCAACTAAATATATTTTAGATTTGTTTACAATAATTTAATACTAAACAAACACAATGAAATATATTTTTTTTCGTTAGGTTCAGAATTATTTTGGCGAAATTATTGCATACACAAATTTTCACTTGTCCTATATGGCAAGATGAGCGTTGCTATTTAAGCCAAGATCGCAAATTCTGCCTATTCGGCACGACATATATATATATATATATATGTATATATATATATATATATATATATATATATATATATATATATATATATATATAATATATATATATATATATATATAAGGTCAGCGGAATATGTCAGGTTCACAAACATCAGGAGAGCAAGCAGGATGCTGAGAAAACATCCTTCAGAAAGTCATATATAACCTAAATTTACCAGTCATTAAGAAGGAGCCCATAGCATGGCGCTCACACTTGGTCAAGCAAGTGAAAATACTCGAGAAGTTTGAAAGGTTCGCAGTCATGCTGATACTAGAAGTGAGAAGGGTCATTTTTGTTTGTAGGTTTCCGATAGATAACACTCTAAGGTTTCAAGTTAGAATAAGGTAGATAACACTATGGTTTCAAGTTTACCGGAAACCTATGAAACAAAAATGATCTAACACACTTCTATTCCAGTCAAGATACTAACATCAAAAGAGGCATCTTATCGGACTTTTCCTAAGAGCTTACCAAATTTGTAGTCCCGAGTTTCTAGACGAGGAATGTACTTACACCAGACCTTCACTGATCTACATTATCCTTCGTTTTTCATCAGACTACAAGAAAAGAGCTCTTTAGATCATTAATTCTCCACGCACCAACACCACTCTTAACAATGCTACATCCTTCCCAACAGTCAGGTTGCACTGAACGTTTCTAAAATACTTGCACAAGCTAACGCTATAAACGCCATCGCTTCCAGCACTTCCATAAGGGATCTAACCAGGACAAAATCGAGCCAACATGAACCAGTCAATGCAGGAGTTTGTACTATACCCTGTGATGGATGTGACAGAATATATGTAGGTGAAACAGCCCAGAACCTCGACACACGTCTCAGTGAACACATTAATGCATGTAAGAACGATAACTTGAACAAAGGCTGCGTACAACACCGGAATTCCGCCAATCACCTCATGAAATTCAACGGCACCCAACTAGTGGTTAAAGAACCTGACTTCCTTAGACGTAAATGCTTTGAATCATCACTAATCACCATTTCTAACACAATTAACTAAATGAAGGCAGCTTCATCATCTCTGAAGTATTAGCAAGAATCCTCCTCCAAACAATAAACCCTGCCATCACATAGTTGCTGCTGCTGATGCTACATAAGAACATAAGAGAGGAGGAACATAGCAACAGACCCTCTCAAATCCATCCGACTAACAAAAATATTTACCCAACCCATTTTAATGCTACCCAAGCAATAAGCTTTAATAACCACACGTCTTACTATTATTACTACCACTAGTATTACAACTGCTACTTCTACAACGATTATATTGTTCCTTACATCTCACTCTAAAACCTATATATACCCTCTGTATCCATGTACTGTTTGTAACGGCTTGACAAAGCTCCTGAAGAGCCAAACGTTGCCACAATAAAATGATGCATTAGTTGCACTTGTGTCATTTCACCTAACAGATGCTAAGGGTATAATGAGCAGGGTCCTCTTGTTATGCTAGCACCTTGGATCAACCCAGTCATTGACAAGGAAGCCAGCCAAACTTGTTTAGCTAGGTTGGACCAACGTAAAGCAACACTGACATACTTACCTCAGGCTCGGTCGAAGGCGGTTTTCACCTTATCTCTTGCCTTCAAATTATCTTTTTCTACATATCCATTGTAAATACTGTACATATAATTACTTCCTGTTTGGGAAATTAAATATATATTTATTTATTACTCACAACTGTCTTTTCCTTATTCCTCATTTCTACCTTGGTTATCGTGTTACAACCAGGTGTGCAGGCCACAAGACTACAACTCTGTTCGCAATACAGGTATGAGGCAATTCCTGCACAAGATGCAATGGGGAAGAGAACTAGAGGGAAAGACAGTAAATAAAATAATGGAACACTTGGCTACAAAGTGAAGCGAGGCAGAGAAGTTCATACCCAAGGGCGACAGAAACAATGGATGAACATAACCCATAGTTCGCCCGAAGGTGTGGAGAGGCAAAAGCCAAGTGCGCTAAAGCATGGAAAAGGTATAGAAGGCAAAGAACCCAGGAAAACACGGATTTGAGCCGAAAAGCCAGAAATGAATATACATAAGATAAGGAGTAAAGCCCAGCGGCAATACGAGAATGGCATAGCATCGAAAGGCAACTCTGATCCAAAATTGTTATACAGCCACATCAGGAGTAAAACAGCAATCAAGGACCAAGTAATCAGATTGAGGGAGGAAGGAGGGGAGCTTACATGAAATGACCAGGAAGTATGCGAAGAGCTCAGCATTAGATTTAGGGAGGTATTCTCAGTAGAGACAAAAGGGAATCCAGCAAACCGAAGTGACAGAGAACACCAACAACGGCTGGACACACTACACACAACCGAGGAGGAGGTAAAGAAACTGCTATGCGAACTAGATACCTCGAAGGTAGTGGGCCCAGGCATCATCTCTCAATGGGTCGTGAGAGAAAGGGAGTTGAGGCACTGTGTGATGCCACTAACCACTATCGTAAATAAATCTATGGAAAGAGGACAACTACAAGAGGTATGGAAGTCAGCAAATATAGTCCCAATTTTTAAGAAAGGAGAGAGACAGGAAGCATTAATCTACAGACCAGTGTCACTGACATGCATATTATGCAAAGTCATAGAGAAGATTATCAGAAATGTGGTGGAGCATCTAGAAGGAAAGAGGCCCATATAAAATAACCAGCACGGTTTTAGGAATGAGAAATCCTCTGCCATTAACCTAATGAAGTTCAACGACAGAGTATCAAAAGCTATGAGACAGAGGGTTGGGTACATGGAGAATGACAGCAATTATGTGAACTGCTTACCTATAAGTCTTCAATGAAGAAAACGGAGACAGGAAGGCATTGCAGTCAAAACTGACTTTAAAGGTAATGGAGAGTGTAAATTAAACGAAAGAAAAAATTAGTCTACTACTTGAGATGGACGTAACAAAAGCAATGGTCCTATTGCTTTTGTTACGTCAACATATCTACACTGGTGCTGAAAGACGGGACAAAGAGCTATGTGACCCAGTAGCAAATATATTTAATTAATTTCCCCAATTTGGACGGCTGCCACAAAGCTGGAAAAGGGCAAGTGTGGTCCATGTTTATTAACTTGCATACTGTCAAAAGAGAAGATAATAAGGAAAAATGTATTGGGACGCTTCAAACTGAGATATTTTATACATAAAGCAGCACGGATTTTGGGATGGAAAGATACAGGGATTAAAACAAGAAAGATGGAGTTGGGTGAATTGTGTTTTCATGGAATATAGAGCATTTGCAACACTATTTCACCAGACATAAGTCAAGAAATTAGAAAAACAATTTCATTGGCTCAAGGAATAACCAGTTGACAGAAGGCAAAGAGTGATGAAAGACGAGACATCCTAATGGGTGAGAGTAACGAATGGGGTTCCGCAAGGATTAGTGTTAGGACTATGGCTGTTAATAATATACGCGAAAGACCTACCAGAAAGGATGGAGCCTTGTGTCGCTGATGATGCAGAACTAATTAGAAGAATATGAACAGAACAAGACAGTGACAAACTCCAGAAAGATCTCAAAAGACTGCAGATGTGATTAAACAAGTGGTTGCTCGAGTTCAACCCAAACAAACGGAACGCAGTGTGTTTTAGAGAAGTTAAGAGCAGACCGGACACAGAGAACAGCATGGGCAGAGAGAAATTGCAAATATATGACACTGAAAAGAATCTTGGGTGATTATAACACCCAGTATATCGCAAATTTTAAAATGAACCTTTCAACAGAAGCGACATATGTAAGGCTAGCAAATCTCTGAATATCATGCAAGAACTTTAATCAAAAAATCCTTCAGAAACCTTATATACGATATATGTTAGGCCAATCATTGACTACACTGCCCCAGCATAGAGCCTACACTTGGTCAAACAAATGAAGAAATTCGAGAAGGCCAAAAGATTTGCAAATAGACTAATACCTGAGCTGAGAGAACTACATCAGTAGAGGTTGAAGGAACTGAATGTGACCAACTTAAAGTAGTGAGGTACAAGGGAAGATATGATTACTTCGTACAAAAACTTAAGAGGAATTGAAAGGGCTGATAAGGAAAGACTATTTATTTGTGTCTGAATTAGGAGGGCACAGATGGAAGCTGAAAATGAAGAGAAATTTATTTAGTCTCAGGTGGTCGAGATGTGGAATGATTTGAATGAGGCAATGGAGAAGCCAAACTCGGTACACAGCCTCAAGAGTAGATATGATACGACCCATGAGCCCAAAAGTCGGTAATGCTAATCAAAGTGGCCTAGGGCCAGGGCGAGGACCTGATCTCGACCCCTTCAAATACAACTCGTAGAGTATGATTCAGTGATTACACCCACACACACACACCCACACTCACACTCACACCCACACCCACACCCACACCCACACCCACACCCACACCCACACCCACACCCACACCCACACACACACACACCTTTGAGTACCAGGAAATATGTAGTGAAAGCTCTTACTGAAAGCAACGAGTGCCTCATTAAGACTATATTACCAGGTGGTGCGTGCATCTACAGGTATTTTAAAAGATCTGTTTGTGCACCAGCATGTAATATGATAGTACTGCTAGTATATAATAGTTAGGAAAGGGACTTAAGAGACACTCATATGAGAATGCAAAAGACAACTAGAAGAGGAAAAGGAGCCGAGGAGGAAGGATCAGGACATGAGTAGACTGATGGTAGTGGGGCTCAGGTGCAAAGTGGAACAAAAGTGGGAAAAAAACAGCTTAGTGATTATTGCAAAGCGATGAAGGAGAAGTTAAAGAAGGTACCCGAGAAAGAGTACAAGGAAGCAGAAGACCGGAAGGAGAGACGGAGCGTGCATCTACAAATTTGGAAGCTCAGCCTCTGGAGGAACACCAGTCACACCCTCACACAGACCCCCTTCTTCACGTCCTAACCTCCCCTCTCACGCAAACTCAATAGCCCAAAACAAGCCACATCTCAACCACTCTACTTCCTATGCCAACTGTCCAGTGCAAGTACCTTCCTGTCCAGTGCAAGTACCTTCCTCACAACTGTTCCTTATCTCAACCCCAAGGCCCCATGTCTCCCTTCACCCCAGCCTCCTCATCCACCTCTTCTACATTCGGGATCCAAACCCCCTTTCAGAGCAAAAACCCATCTCCCCCCTTACCTCCAACCCACACCATCCACTCCCACCCCCAGACCAATATGTAAGGACAATGAATTCGGGAACCCAAGAACTGGAACACTATTGCAGAAAAGAAAGTGAAAGAATGGCACTCTATTGCAGAGGGAATATCAAATAAGAGTGATAAATGGAATGATCGAATAGTAGAGATAGCACTCACTGATAAAAGCATATAGACATGATAACAGACAATTTTCCTGCCTGAATATCGGATTATGAGGAAAGACTGAGGGAGGAGTTGCACTGTTCATCAGAAACCAGTGGAGTTTTGAGATGAGAGGAACAGAGAGAGAGGAACCAGATGACAATATAGTAGACACCCTGAAGACCTGTGGTCCCAGGGTGGTGACAGCAAAAATGTTCAACCCTCTGTTGAACAGCAAGAGACCTAGACAAGAATATGACAAACTACAGAAGTGGTAGCCAAAAGAGCACACAAAAGCAGATCAAAACTGTTGATCATGGGTGGCTTTAACCACAAGACTAGGAGAATATAAAGACACAAGAAGAACCAGAAATGCAGAGAGTTAAGATGCAGGACGGGGTAAAGGAGAATTTCATTCTCCAGCATGTTAGCGACACAACCAGGGACAGAGGAAATGATAAACCACAAGGCTGGATCTTGTATTCACAATGAGACGTTCTGACATAAGGGATATTGCATATGAAGGAACCCTTGGTGCTAGTGACAACATGGTCCTACATTGTGAATACCTTATAAACATGGAGAAAGGAGTAGCACAGGAAATGTGAGAAACCAGACTTCAAAAGAGATGCTTGCGCAATTATATAATGCAATTCCTGAATGAAGTGTAGTGGGAGAGAGAACTAGAGGTAAAGACAATGAATGAGATGGAGTATGTGTCTATAAATAGCAGAGAGGCAGAGGAGAAAGTCGTACCCATGAGCAAAGGAAACAACAGGAAAAATGGAATGAGCTCATGGTTCACCCAAAAGTGCAGAAAGGCCAAAGTGCTAGAGAATGGAAAAAAAATAGAATGCAAAGAATTCAGCAAGACAAGACATTGAGCCGATGAACCAGAAATGAATATATATTCATGGGTAAAAAGAGATACTCAACGAGAATTTGAGAATGACATTGTATAGGAAGATAAATCCTACCGTAAGCTGTTATATAGCCACATCAGGTGGAAGGCAACAATAAAGGATCAATTAACAGGCTGAAGAAGGAAGGAGAAGACCTCAATAGGAATGACCAGGAAGTCTGTAATGAGCTCAGCAAGAAATTTAGGGAGGTATTCTAAGAGAAGACACAAAGGCTGCCAGTGAGCCGAAGCTTTAGAGTACACCAGCGAGCGCTGGACACAATGTATACAACTGGGGAAGAGGTCAGAAAGCTATTGTGTGAGCTAGATACCACAAAGACAGTGGGAGCAGACAATATATATTCACATGTCTTGAGAATGGGACCAGAGGTACTATGAGTACCACTAGCAATAATCTTCAACAAGTCAATCAAGACGGGGCAACTGCCAAAGGTGTGGAAGGCAGCAAATGTAGTCTCAATTTTTAAGAAAGGAGACAGACAGAAAGCATTAATCTACAGACAAATATGTAAGCCAATGCAGATTATCAGAAGAGTGGCAAAGCACCTATAAAAGAGTGGATTTATCTCACAAACCAGTTACGACAAAGTAACAGAAGTAAGACGGGAGAGAGATGGGTGGATTGTATCTACTTGGAATGTAGGAAGGCTTTTAACATACTATCACACACGAGACTGGTGCAAAAAGATAGAGCAAACATGAATAACAGGGAAAGCACTGCAATGGATTAAGGCATACCTAACAGGAAGAAAACAAAGAATGATTGTCCGGGAAGAGGTCTCAGAACTGACGAGTGGGGTTCCACAAGGATTAGTACTAACATTGTTACTAGTTTTTATAAGCATGAATGATATGACGGAAGGAACAGAGTAAGAAGCATCCCTGTTCACAGATGTGAAACTAATGAGAAAAATACAAGCAGATGAGAAAAATGAAAGGCTATATATGGAGCTGGACAAGCTGCAAGTCTGGTCTGTCAAGTAGCTACTGGAATTTAACTCGGCAAGTGCAAATTTATTTAGTTCAGGGAAGGACAAAGAAGACCGTAGAAGGAGTACAGTCAAGAAGTACAGGCTCTGGAGGCAAAGGCTGTAAATCTCATTCAATGAGAATGATTGTGGGGTGAGTACAACAAGCATATCGCCAAGCTCAAATGAAGCGAATAACTGCTACAGCAACTGCTTTCGGAATTCTAAGAAAGGAGTCACTCACAATAATGGACTTTGTGAGTATCGGGCTCATTGTAAAGTATGCAGCACTAATATGGAGTCCACACCTCAATTCCATAATGTCAATCTGACAGCGGTGATTCTAAGCTGTCCAGTCACTACCTCATATTTATATTCTTGTTATACACCATAAGGTCACCATCTTGTTTGCCTAAAGAGATATACAATTCTATTTTTTTTATACAGGAGGAGGATGGCCTACAGAGGAGGATGACAAAGTTGATCCCATGTATCAGAAATCTTCCCTTTGAGGATAGACTGAGGCCCTGAATCTATACTCTCTCGAAAGGCGTAGAATTAGGGGAGTACTGCTAGTACTCCTGAGGTGTATAAATGGAAAAAGGGAATAAAGGGAATGTAAATAGCGTGCTGAAAATTTCCAGATTTAGGAGTTCTGGTTAGCAGTAATCTGAAACCAAGACAACAGTGCATAAGTGTTCGCAATAAAGCTAATAGAATCCTTGGCTTCATATCAAGAAGCATAAATAATAGGAGTCCTCAGGTTGTTCTTCAACTCTATACATCCTTGGTTAGGCCTCATTTAGATTATGCTGCACAGTTTTGGTCACCGTATTACAGAATGGATATAAATTCTCTGGAAAATGTACAAAGGAGGATGACAAAGTTGATACCATGTATCAGAAACCTTCCCTATGAGGATAGACTAAGGGCCTTGAATCTGCACTCTCTAGAAAGACATAGAATTAGGGGGGATATGATTGAGGTGTATAAATGGAAGACAGGAATAAATAAAGGGGATGTAAATAGTGTGCTGAAAATATCTAGCCTAGACAGGACTCGCAGCAATGGTTATAAGTTGGAAAAATTCAGATTCAGGAAGGATATAGGAAAGTACTGGTTTGGTAATAGAGTTGTGGATGAGTGGAACAAACTCCCGAGTACAGTTATAGAGGCCAGAACGTTGTGTAGCTTTAAAAATAGGTTGGATAAATACATGAGTGGATGTGGGTGGGTGTGAGTTGGACCTGATAGCTTGTGCTACCAGGTCGGTTGCCGTGTTCCTCCCTTAAGTCAATGTGACCTGACCTGACTAGGTTGGGTGCATTGGCTTAAGCCGGTAGGAGATTTGGACCTGCCTCGCATGGGCCAGTAGGCCTTCTGCAGTGTTCCTTCGTTCTTATGTTCTTATGTTCTTATGTTCTTATGTTCTTATAAATACATGAGTGTGTGTGGGTGGGTGTGAGTTGGACCTGACTAGCTTGTGCTACTAGGTCTGATGCCGTGCTCCTTCCTTAAGTAGAAGTGACCTAACTAGGTAAGTCATTGGGCTAATCCAGGGGTGGGGGGGGGACACGGACATGCTTCGCATGGGTCATTAGGCCTGCTGCAGTATTCCTTCTTTCTTATGTTCATAATTATATGTGTAACTATCTTTTGCAGTCCTCCATTAGTTAACTATTATATTTCTTTTTACTCTCTAGTGTGTGCAGTCTGTAATAGTGCAATGCAATCCAAAGTTAAGCACTACTATTCTGAAACTCCCCCTTTTTTTGTTTACTCTCTAGCATTAGTGCAAACACTGTTAGGTGCTAATGATATACCTAGTCTTAATAGTTCATTATATTTTATTACTACTCCTACAATTTGTTTATGGTGTTATTACTTGACGAAATTTTGTGATTTAAGTCAAATCTTACTTTTAAATTTTTATTGAAGACCATTTTTACTATCCCCTCATTTATATTTTTTTGTACTATTATTACGTGTTTAGTATCTGTTTAATCCGTATAATAGTTCAGTTGCTACCTATACTTTGTACTGCCTTGTGTAAGCTCTCATATCACCAGTACAATATTGATTCCTAACAGTTGTGCAATATTGATTTAATACTTGTCATAGGCATTATATTAACAGGTAGTAGTATCTTTATTTATACATTGTTAATCTTACATTAGTCATATGATTGCAAACATTGATCCTGACATTAACTTTTATTAAATGACACACGTGATCCTAACAACAATTGCCTTTATAACGGTATTCAATTTTAATGTCAGATCACTAAGCAAGCACTATGATGACCTGAATTCTCTAAATGTCACTATGTCTATCATTACTCTCACTGAAACATGGTTAAAACATGTTACAAACATCTATTCCATACCTGGCTACACAGCCATATACAATTGTAGGCCAGAACAATTAGGAGGTGGAACAGCTATTTACTACTCTGATGAACTAGAGTGTATAAATTCTACTTGCACAAGGGATGAACATGGTGAACATGCATTTGTTAAATTTAAATCCAAAGACTTTACAAAACCTCTAACAGTTGGAGAAGTTTATAGAGTTCCTCACTCCAATATTTACTCTTTTAGTGAAAAACTAAGAAACATAATAACTAGCGCTGAAATGAACAAACACCACCCAATACAGGGGACTTCAACATAAATCTCATCCATGACCATGATCCACAAGTGACTGAATTCACACTGTGTACAGCTGCTTACTTCTACCAACAATAACAAAACCCACAAGAATCACTCACACAAATGCCTCATTTCTAGACCATATCTGGACAAACACTATACCCCCATTAAAGCAGACATAATCACAGATAACACCACTAACCACTATCCCATCTTTCTCATAACCAACTTACGTAAATTGCCTCAGGACACAACTAAGTTCACATTACGACTACATGATGAGTCAGCTGTTAATAATTTTATTTCAGCATTAAGTAACATTGACTGGCACAACGAGCTAGCAGACAGCTTCGATATTGATGAATGTGTTAATATTTTTTTTTACATAAAACCCAAAACCTCTATAACATGCAATGCCCAATAAAAGCTAAGCAGATCACAGCAAAGTGACTAAACAGCCCCTGGCTTACAAACATCATCCTTAAATCTACTGATAAAAAACATCTATATGAAAAACAGAATAGAATGGGTCTTATAACAAAGGATCTTACAAAACTTTACTCGTCTATACTAACCAATCTAATAAGGAGATCCAAAAAAACTGTATTATGCAAACAGATTTCACGACATAAAAGGTGATATCAAAAAGACCTGGAAAACCTTTTCTGAAATTCTAGGAAATAAAAAGCTGCCACAAAACAGTATGATTACCTTAACAAGACGAACCTCTCCTTGAGCCAACCGATACTGCCAACAAACTTATTGTCTTTTTATCTACTGTAGGAACAAAACTAGCAAGTAAAATCCCAAGCTCAAACATTCAACCAAAAGACTACCTCACTGGCAACTACCCCAATACTCTCTTTTTAGCCCCAACAAATCCTACTGAAATTTCACTTACCAAAACACTTAAGAACAAGGCAGGAAACCTAAATAACTTACCACCACTCATGTATAAAAAAGCTTCTCATGTGTCGTCACTAATTACTCAAGTCAGCAAGAGTCATCCTGATCCTCAAGGGAGTTGATCCAACTGAACTGAACAACAACTACAGGCCTATATTAAACCTGCCCCTACTATCTAAAATCTTAGAAAAATTAATTCACAAACAAGTCTATTCCTACTTCGTATCCCACAACATACTCAACCCGTGTCAGTCTGGGTTCAGACCGAACACAAGTACTAATGATGCTATTATATATATGCTTGAACTAATATATTCTGCACTCGAGAAAAATGAATTTCCCCTGGGACTGTTCATAAACTTACGAAAAGCTTTTGATACAGTTGACCATGACCTTTTGCACCAAAAACTCGAACATTACGGGGTCAGAGGACACACTCTCGATTACCTAAAATCTTATCATCACAAGAGAACTCAGTATGTATACACAAATGGAGCCAGCACCACTACACAACCTATTCTTGTTGGAGTCCCACAGGGAAGTGTCCTTGGCCTACTTCTCTTTCTCATTTACATCAATGACTTACCAAACGCATCTAATCTCCTTAAGCCCATTTTATTTGCAGATGACACAACTTATGTCTTCTCTCACACAAACCCAACTATACTAACAGACACAGTAAATGCTGAACTGCTAAAAATATCTACTTGGATTATTACCAACAAACTTACTCTTAATATTGACAAAACCTAATTCATGCCTATTTGGAAACAGAGCTTCAAATGTACAGCTAAACATAATGATAAATGGTTCACCTATTTCTAGACAGACAGGACAAGTTTCTAGGTCTCCACCTTGACTGAAGTCTCAAATTTCAGACACACAT
Source organism: Cherax quadricarinatus (assembly GCF_038502225.1). Lineage (NCBI taxonomy): Eukaryota > Metazoa > Arthropoda > Malacostraca > Decapoda > Parastacidae > Cherax > Cherax quadricarinatus. Next base: position 46,782,841 of record NC_091312.1, read on the forward strand.
ACAACAAATTTCCAAGAAAGTCTCCAAAACAGTAGGCATCCTTTCAAAGATACGATACTATGTACCTCAATCAGCTCTTCTAGCTCTGAACCACTCATTTACCCTTACCTCAAACAGGGCAACAAAGAATCACTAGTTAATAATCTTGAGGTTAATGATGAGCTTGGCGAAAGTGATCACAAATCACTTATTTTCAATATTTCATGGGGTTACCTGAATAACTAATCAAATCTCTGTCCCAGACTTTCGCTTGGCTAATTTCATGGGACTGAAAATTACCTGGGTGGGATAAATTGGGATGTCCTGACTATGGGTCAGGTAGGTGATCTTGGTTGCCAATATGACTTTTATTAGAGCATAGTTCTAACTGCCCAGACAACTTTTGTTCCGAGTAGGGAAATTAGATCTAACAAAAATGATCCCATGGAAATATAAACACATATGCAGTATAATGTGATCCTTTTTTGACTACGTTTCGCCCACACAGTGGGCTTTTTCAAGTCACAAACAGAACTACCTGGGGTGGAAGGAACGCGAGTATTTATAGTCAGGTTCAGAATGTTACCTGGAGTTTACCTGGAGAGAGTTTCGGGGGTCAACGCCCCCGCGGCCCGGTCTGTGACCAGGCCTCCTGGTGGATCAGCGCCTGATCAACCAGGCTGTTGCTGCTGGCTGCACGCAAACCAACGTACGAGCCACAGCCCGGCTGATCAGGAACTGACTTTAGGTGCTTGTCCAGTGCCAGCTTGAAGACTGCCAGGGGTCTGTTGGTAATCCCCCTTATGTGTGCTGGGAGGCAGCTGAACAGTCTCGGGCCCCTGACACTTATTGTATGGTCTCTTAACGTGCTAGTGACACCCCTGCTTTTCATTGGGGGGATGGTGCATCGTCTGCCAAGTCTTTTGCTTTCGTAGTGAGTGATTTTCGTGTGCAAGTTCGGTACTAGTCCCTCTAGGATTTTCCAGGTGTATATAATCATGTATCTCTCCCTCCTGCGTTCCAGGGAATACAGGTTTAGAAACCTCAAGCGCTCCCAGTAATTGAGGTGTTTTATCTCCGTTATGCGCGCCGTGAAAGTTCTCTGTACATTTTCTAGGTCGGCAATTTCACCTGCCTTGAAAGGTGCTGTTAGAGTGCAGCAATATTCCAGCCTAGATAGAACAAGTGACCTGAAGAGTGTCATCATGGGCTTGGCCTCCCTAGTTTTGAAGGTTCTCATTATCCATCCTGTCATTTTTCTAGCAGATGCGATTGATACAATGTTATGGTCCTTGAAGGTGAGATCCTCCGACATAATCACTCCCAGGTCTTTGACGTTGGTGTTTCGCTCTATTTCGTGGCCAGAATTTGTTTTGTACTCTGATGAAGATTTAATTTCCTCATGTTTACCATATCTGAGTAATTGAAATTTCTCATCGTTGAACTTCATATTGTTTTCTGCAGCCCACTGAAAGATTTGGTTGATGTCCGCCTGGAGCCTTGCAGTGTCTGCAATGGAAGACACTGTCATGCAGATTCGGGTGTCATCTGCAAAGGAAGACACGGTGCTGTGGCTGACATCCTTGTCTATGTCGGATATGAGGATGAGGAACAAGATGGGAGCTAGTACTGTGCCTTGTGGAACAGAGCTTTTCACCGTAGCTGCCTCGGACTTTACTCTGTTGACGACTACTCTCTGTGTTCTGTTAGTGAGGAAATTATAGATCCATCGACCGACTTTTCCTGTTATTCCTTTAGCGCGCATTTTGTGCGCTATTACGCCATGGTCACACTTGTCGAAGGCTTTTGCAAAGTCTGTATATATTACATCTGCATTCTTTTTGTCTTCTAGTGCATTTAGGACCTTGTCGTAGTGATCCAGTAGCTGAGACAGACAGGAGCGACCTGTTCTAAACCCATGTTGCCCTGGGTTGTGTAACTGATGGGTTTCTAGATGGGTGGTGATCTTGCTTCTTAGGACCCTTTCAAAGATTTTTATGATATGGGATGTTAGTGCTATTGGTCTGTAGTTCTTTGCTGTTGCTTTACTGCCCCCTTTGTGGAGTGGGGCTATGTCTGTTGTTTTTAGTAACTGAGGGACGACCCCCGTGTCCATGCTCCCTCTCCATAGGATGGAAAAGGCTCGTGATAGGGGCTTCTTGCAGTTCTTGATGAACACAGAGTTCCATGAGTCTGGCCCTGGGGCAGAGTGCATGGGCATGTCATTTATCGCCTGTTCGAAGTCATTTGGCGTCAGGATAACATCGGATAGGCTTGTGTTAATCAAATTTTGTGGCTCTCTCATAAAAAATTCATTTTGATCTTCGACTCTCAGTCTGGTTAGCGGCTTGCTAAAAACTGAGTCATATTGGGACTTGAGTAGCTCACTCATTTCCTTGCTGTCATCTGTGTAGGACCCATCTTGTTTAAGTAGGGGCCCAATACTGGGCGTTGTTCTCGATTTTGATTTGGCATAGGAGAAGAAATACTTTGGGTTTCTTTCGATTTCATTTATAGCTTTTAGTTCTTCCCGCGATTCCTGACTCCTAAAGGATTCTTTTAGCTTAAGTTCGATGCTTGCTATTTCTCTGACCAGTGTCTCCCTGCGCATTTCAGATATATTGACCTCTTTTAGCCGCTCTGTTATTCTTTTCCGTCGCCTGTAAAGGGAGCGCCTGTCTCTTTCTATTTTACATCTACTCCTCCTTTTTCTTAGAGGAATAAGCCTTGTGCATACATCGAGTGCCACCGAGTTAATCTGTTCTAGGCATAAGTTTGGGTCTGTGTTGCTTAGTATATCTTCCCAGCTTATATCGGTTAGGACTTGGTTTACTTGGTCCCACTTTATGTTTTTGTTATTGAAGTTGAATTTGGTGAATGCTCCCTCGTGACTAGTCTCATTTTGTCGGTCTGGGGCTCCTCGCATACATGTCTGAACCTCAATTATGTTGTGATCTGAGTATATTGTTTTTGATATGGTGACATTTCTTATCAGATCATCATTGTTAGTGAATATGAGGTCTAGTGTATTCTCCAGTTTAGTAGGCTCTATTATTTGCTGGTTTAAATTGAATTTTGTGCAGAGATTTAAAAGCTCGTGTGAGTGTGAGTTTTCATCAGAGCTGCCTCCTGGTGTTATTACTGCAACAATATTATTTGCTATATTCCTCCATTTTAGGTGCCTTAAGTTGAAATCCCCCAGGAGCAAGATGTTGGGTGCAGGTAAGACATAAGCTTGATAAAGCTCCTGGAGAGCGAAACGTTGCCACAATAAATGTCACATTAGTTGCACTTGTGTCCTTTTACTTTACAGTATGAAACATTGTTTCAGACAACGGAACAATGCTCTTCTCCAGACTGAGGGACTGACCACCTCAAAACTTTAAGGGTGATGGACTGATTACATCGTCTTCAAGTATCTTCTGCTTCTATCAACTTTTCTGTACTCGACTGAAGAAGCCTACTGTGTAGGCGAAACGTTTCATAATAAAGATACCTAACTGTTGCATATGTGTCTTACCTAACAACCTGTCGGTATTTTATACCATTTTAATGTTCAGGTTCAGAATGCTGAGGTCAGGTGGAGAATGCTGCATCTGATGATGTACCGAGTGGGGTTATAGAGTCTAAAATCTTGGGTAGCTTGGAAAGGAGATTGGATAAGTTTGTGAGCAGACCTATCATCACTTATTTCTATATCCGACAACTTCATCCAGAATAGTGGCTTCTATAACATAGCTGAACCACTTGCCAAGAAACTTCTTCATCGCTATCCCACATAAGAACACTGTAGAAGGTCTGCTCACAAACTTATCCAATCTCCTTTCCAAGCTACCCAAGTTTTTAGACTCTATAACCCCACCCGGTACATCATCAGATGCAGCATTCTCCACCTGACCTCAGCATTCTGAACCTGACTATAAATACTCGCGTTCCTTCCACCCCAGGTAGTTCTGTTTGTGAAAGTTAAGACACATGTGCAACATCTGGATATCTTTATTGTAGTAGACGTTTCGCCATCCAGTGGCTTTATCAATACAGATTCTAGGACATAATAGGAAGACAGTAGAACTATATACAAAAGATGAGGTAATCAGTCCCTCGGCCTTGGAGTTAGTGTTCACAGCATCGTGGTGGAGGAGAATCTGGAGCAAAGACAAGAAGACTGGCGGTTTATATAGGCGTCAGTGGATAGGGACGGGCAGCAGACGAGGGCAGTCACTGGTAGGCGGGATTCCCCAGTGGAAGTAGGTCCTTCCCAAAGAGATGGGTTAGTTGCAGCAGCCGTGAAGGTCTTGTAGATGTCCTCTGAACCAAGATTCCATGATGTTGCAGTGTCTGACAAGTTGTGCAAGAAAGGTATAAAATACCGACAATATGAAAGTTAAGACACATGTGCAACATCTGGATATCTTTATTGTAGTAGACGTTTCGCCATCCAGTGGCTTTATCAATACAGATTCTAGGACATAATAGGAAGACAGTAGAACTATATACAAAAGATGAGGTAATCAGTCCCTCGGCCTTGACTTTGCCCTCGTCTGCTGCCCGTCCCTATCCACTGACGCCTATATAAACCGCCAGTCTTCTTGTCTTTGCTCCAGATTCTCCTCCACCACGATGCTGTTAACACTAACTCCAAGGCCGAGGGACTGATTACCTCATCTTTTGTATATAGTTCTACTGTCTTCCTATTATGTCCTAGAATCTGTATTGATAAAGCCACTGGATGGCGAAACGTCTACTACAATAAAGATATCCAGATGTTGCACATGTGTCTTAACTTTCATATTGTCGGTATTTTATACCTTTCTTGCACAGTTCTGTTTGTGACTTGAAAAAGCCCACTGTGTGGGCGAAACGTAGTCAATAAAGGATCACATTATACTGCATATGTGTTTATATTTCCATTGTGTCGGTATTTTATACCATTTATTTCCAAAAATGATCCCAAATGGATGAACAATAGATTAAAACATCTCATTGGGTAAAAGAGAGGCATATATAGTCGTATCAAAAGAGGGGATGGGCAGTTAAGAAATCAATATAATCAGTTAAAGAGAGAAATAAAAAAAAAAAGGAATAAGAAAAGCAAAAAGTGATTATGAGGCTAAGGTCGCAAGGGATTCGAATACTAACCCAAAAGGGTTCTTTCAGGTATACAGAAGTAAGATTAGGGACAAGACTGGCCCACTTAAGAGTTACTCAGGTCGAATCACTGACAGTGATAAGGAAATGTGTGAAAAATTCAATTCTTACTTCCTCTCAGTTTTTACTCAGGAAATTCCATAAATAATAGATTATATAGAAAAGGACGATAATAAGCTTTGCACGACTGCAGTAACTAGTGACATGGTCCTCAGACAAATAGAGAAATTAAAAGCTAACAAATCCCCAGGTCCTGATGAACTGTTTGCAAGGGTGTTAAAGGAATGTAAAGAAGAACTTAGCATACCTTTGGCTAATCTTTTTAACATATCACTACAAACTGGTGTAGTGCCTGATAAGTGGAAAATGGCAAATGTAATACCTATTTACAAGGCAGGTGACAGGTCCTTGGCTTCGAACTGTAGACCAGTAAGTATTACCTCCATAGTGGGAAAATTTATGGAATCAATAATTGCCGAAGCAATTCGTAGCCATCTCGAAAGGCATAAATTGATTAATGAATTTCAGCACGGTTTTACAAAGGGGAGTTCCTGTCTTACGAATTTACTAACTTTCTTCACTAAGGTATTTGAGGAGGTAGATCATGGTATTGAATATGATATTGTGTATATGGACTTCAGTAATGCTTTCGATAGAGTTCCACATCAGAGGCTATTGAGGAAACTTAAGGCACACGGAATAGGAGGGGAAATTTTTTCCTGGGTTGAAGCATAGTTGACGAATAGGCAGCAGAGAGTTTGCATAAATGGGGAGAAATCAGAATGGGGGTACGTCACAAGCGGTGTTTCACAGGAGTCAGTGTTGGGCCCCTTGTTGTTCGCAGTCTACATACATAAATGACATAGCAAATTTGCTGATGACACCAAAATAGGCCGTCCAGCTCATTCTAATGAGGACATCAGAGCATTCCAGGATGATTTGAATAGACTGATGCAGAGGTCGGAGAAGTGGCAAATGCAGTTTAATATAGACAAATGCAAAGTTCTAAATGTTGGACAGGAAAATAACCATGCCACATATAAATTAAATATTGTAGATCTTAATATTACGGATTGGGAAAAGGATTTAAGAGTTCTGGTTAGTAGTAATCTAAAACCAAGACAACAGTGCATTAGTGTTCGCAATAAAGCTAACAGAATCCTTGGCTTCATAGCAGGAAGTATAAATAATAGGAGTCCTCAGGTTGTTCTTCAACTCTATATATCTTTGGTTAGGCCTCATTTATATTATGCTGCAGAGTTTTGGACACCTTATTACAGAATGGATATAAATGCACTGGAAAACGTACAAAGGAGGATGACAAAGTTGATCCCATATATCAGAAATCTTCCCTATGAGGATAGACTGAGGACCCTGAATCTGCACTCTCTAGAAAGGCGTAGAATTAGGGAAGTTATGATTGAGGTGATTAAGTGGAAAACAGGAATTAATAAAGGGGATGTAATTAGCGTGCAAAAAAATATCTAACATGGACAGGACTCGCAGCAATGGCTTTAAACTGGAAAAATTCAGATTCAGGAAGTATATAGGAAAGCACTGGTTTGGTAATAGAGTTGTGGATGAGTGAAACAAACTCCCGAGTACCGTCATAGACGCTAACACGTTGTGTAGTTTTAAAAATAGGTTGAGTAAATACATGAGTGGGTGTGGGTGGGTGAGCGTTGGACCTGACTAGCTTGTGCTTCTAGGTCGGATGCACTGCTCCTCCTTTAAGTAACGTGTCTGACCTCATTAGGTCAAGGTATTGGCTTAAGCCAGTACGAGAATTAGAGCTGCCTCGCGTAGGAAAATAGGCCTGCTGCGGTGTTCCTTCTTTCTTATGTTCTTATATAAACCCTCCTCTCAAACTCCTTGATAACTATAACATAACAAACAACCATAATACACTAAGCAAATCACTTCGATATCCCTCGTATCCATTTCTCCCTACGCAAAAACTCTATGCACGTAAAAGGCCCGAAGATCCGGGATTCACTGTCAGAACACGTTAAAGGACCCTAATCACTATCAGTTACTCAAAAGCTATTCACATTGTGCTGATAAATGCTCAACCACTTACTGCTTCAAAATTAGAATGTCTAAATTTCATTGTTATAAATAGTACTAAGCTGTAATACATCATATTTTAAACTGTTTCAACAGCATGCAAAATACTGAGAAAAACTGATATGGTGGACAGGCACAGACTGAGAGTCGGGAATTAAGAACACAGGACACAACTGTAAGATGGAAACAGATGAGTCACAGGAATTTTAGAAAGTATTTCTTCAGCCTTTGAGTTGTCAGAAGTGGAACAACCTCGAGAACGAAGTGATAGAGGAAAGATACATTCATAACATTAAGAAGGGGTTCGGTAAGATTCTTGAAGCCAGAAGAGACTGAATCTAATAGTGACCAGCTAAACAGCGGGTTCTGGAGCTGAGACATGACCCTTGAAACCACATATACACGATTACATATAGGTAAGAAAATACACGCATGCACAAACACACACAGTCTTCATACAGGGACTTCAGGAAAGCGAAGGGAGGACATACAATGAAAGATGGCAGAGAAAAAAAGAAAGATTGAAAATATCAAACAAACAAGAGAAGAGAAGATGATTTAACTGATAAATTTTTCAGAGAATATGGGCTTACTCAAGGGCAAGAAATCGGCCAGCCAAAGTGATTTTCAAGACAGACAAACAATGCAGAACAGGATCCTGCAGCTGAAACCAAAACTAAAAGAATCAGCAACATACCAGAGGGTGTTCCTAGATCGCGACAGAACGAGAACAGAATGACAGAAGCTGAGAGAGAGGACAAAGACGACAGGAGCAAAAGAGAGAGAGGAGGCTAGAATCAGAAGGCAACCAGAGTTGAGTGGAGCAACAAGCACAAACAACCACAGAACCACCAACAGAACCCCATAACCAAACACATTATCCCAAAAGAAACCACACTCCAAATTCACAACCTCCACCCCATTATGCAATAGAACTCCATAGCACTCTGCTAGGTCAACCACTCCCCTAGCCCCCACAAACCACCCAGAATACAATGCTGGAGAGAAACTGAAGGTTTGGCACACCAGAGCTATTGGAATAACGAACAAGTGGGAGGAGTGGCATGAAAGAATCATGGAAGCATCACAAGACATTATAAATCTCATGGAAACCAAGATAACAGGAATGATAATAGATGCCATCTTCCCAACTGGATATCAGATCTTGAGGAAAGACAGAGAGAATAGAGGGGATGGTGGAATTGCACTGCTTATCAAAAACCACTGGAATTTTGAGATGGGAAGGGGAAATAGAGAAGCAAGGGACTACATAATAGGAACGCTTCAGACTGGAGGTCCCAAGGTGGTGATTGTAGTGATGTATAACCCACCACAGAACAGCAGGAGGCCAAGACACGAATATGACGAGAGTAACAGAGACATGGTCGATACACTGGCTGAAGTAGCAAGAAGGGCCCATGTGGGCAGGGCAAAGCTACGGGTTGTGGGTGAATTCAGTCACAAGGAAATTGACTGGGAAAACCTGGAACTACACGTGGTCCCAGAAACGTGGAGGGCTAAGATGATGGAGGAGTTCCTGGAAAACCTCATGCATCAACACGTTAGGAACACTACCAGAGAGAGAGGAAAGAATGATCCAGCAAGACTGGACCTTGTATTCACCTTGAGTAGTTCGGATATTCAGGACATCACATAGGAAAGGCCCCTCGGAGCTAGTGATCATGTGGTCCTGAGCATCGAATACATAGTAGAGTTACAAGTAGAGAGGGAAGCAGCAAAAGCAGGTCAAATGAAGCCAGACTACAAAAGAGGTGACTACACAGGCATAAGGAACTTCCTGCACAAGGTTCAGTGGGAAAGAGAACTGGCAGGAAAATCAGTAAATGATATGATGGAATATGTAACAGCAATATGCAAGGAAGCAGAAGAGACGTTAGTACCCAAAGACAGCAGAAATAATGAGAAGGCCAGGATTAGCCCTCGACTCACCCAAAGGTGTAGAGAGGCCAAAACTAAGTGCACTATAGAATGGAAGAAGTATAGAAAGCAATAGACTCAGGAAAATAAAATTAGTCGAACAGCCAGAAATGAATATACACAGATAAGGAGGGAGACCCAGCGACAATACGAAAAATAACACAGCAGCGAAAGCCAAGTCTGACCCAAAGCTGTTTGTTGTACAGTCACATCAGGTGGAAGACAGCAGTCAAAAACCAGGTAATCAGACTGAAGATGGAAGGTGGGGAGATCACAAGAAATGACTGAGAAGTAGAAGAGCTCAACAACAGAGTTAAAGAAGTATTTACAGTGGAGACAGAAAGGACCCTTGAAAGCCTGGAGGGACGGGGTACTCCACCAAGTGCCAGACAATACATGCAACCAAGGAAGAGGTGAAGAAGCTGCTAAGTGAGCTAGATAACTTAGTGGCGATGAGACTGGACAACATCTCTCTGTGGGTCCTAAATGAGGGAGCAGAGGCACTCTGTGCACCACTAACAATGATCTTCTACTCATCTATCGAAACAGGGAGTCTACCTGAGGTGTGGAAAATAGTAAATGTAGTTCCAATTTTTAAGAAAGGTAACAGACACGCAATAAAGTACAGATCAGTGTCTCTGACATGTGTAGTATACAAAGTCATGGAGAAGTTTGTCAGTAACAAATGTGGTGGAGAACCTAGGAAGGAATGAGCTTATTCGCGACAACCAGCACCATTTCAGGGGAAGGAAATTCTGTGTCACAAACCTATTGGAGTTCTATGACAAGGAAACTGCAGTAAGGCAAGAAAGACAAGGGAAGGCAGATTGCATTTTCTTGGACTGTAGAAAGGCTTTTGACACAAGTTCACATAAGAGATTAGTGCAAAAATTGGAGGACCAGACAGGTATAACAGGGAAAGCACTATAATGGATCAGAGAATACTGACAAAGGCAACAGCGAGTCATGGTACGCAACGAGGAGTCAGATTGGGCAACTGTGGCAAACGGGGTACCACAGGGGTCAATCCTGGGACCGCTGCTGTTTCTGGTGTAAGTATATGATATTATGGAAGGGATAGATTCACAAGTGTCCCTGTTTGCAGACGATGTGAAGCTAATTAGGAAAATTCAATCGGACGAGGATCAGGCAGGACTAGGAATCTGGACAGGCTGCAAGCCTCGTCCAGCAAGTGGTTCCTAGAGTTTAACCCCACCAAGTGAAAAGTCATGAAGATAAGGGAAGGGCAAAGAAGATCGATAGTACTGTCTAGAGGGCCAAAGACTGCAAACCTCACTCAAAGAAAAGGATATTGGGGTGAGCATAATACTGAGCACATCTCCTGAGGTGCATGTCAACCAAATAACTGCTGCAGCATATGGTCGACTAGCAAATCTAAGAATAGCGTTCCAACATCTCAGTAAGGAATCGTTCAGGGCTCTGTACACAGTGTACATCAGTGTCATACTGGAGTATACAGCACGAGTTTGGAAACCACACTTGGTCAAGCACGTCAAGAAATTAGTGAAAGTGTAAAAATTTGCAACAAGACTAGTCCCGGAGCTAAAGGGCATATCGTACGAGGAGAGATTAAGGGAAATCGACCTGACGACACTGGAGGACTGGAGAGAGAGAGGGAAAGGACATGATAACGACATATAAAATACTGAGCGGAATTGATAAGGTGGACAGAGACAGGATGTTCCAGAGATGGGACACAGCAACAAGAGATCACACCTGGAAGTTGAAGACTCAGAGGAGTCATAGGGATGTTAGGAAATATTTCTTCAGAGATAGACTTGTCAGGAAGTGGAATAGTCTGGAGAGTGATGTAGAAGAGGCAGTATCTATACATAGCTTTAAGAAGAGGTAGGATTAAACTCGTTGATCAAAGTGTGGACCTAGTAGCGACCAGTGGAGAGGTGGGGCGAGGAGCTATGAATCGACCCCTGCAACCACAGATAGGCATATACACACAGTGGCTACTAGCCACGTTCTGAGCCACTTTTCATAGTTTTTATCTTCGCCAATATTGAGAGAAATAGCAGAGCGAGATGGTTGTTGTACCTTATGGTTGTTTTATTCTGTGTTCGTGTCTAAGTGGTTGTTGTAGCTTCTGGTTGTTTTACCCTGTGTTCGTGTCGAGGTAGTTGTTGTAGCTTCTGGTTGTTCTACCCTGTGTTCGTGTCGAGGTAGTTGTTGTAGCTTCTGGTTGTTCTACCCTGTGTTTGTGTCGAGGTAGTTGTTGTAGCTTCTGGTTGTTTTACCCTGTGTTCGTGTCGAGGTAGTAGTTGTAGCTTCTGGTTGTTTTACCCTGTGTTCGTGTCGAGGTAGTAGTTGTAGCTTCTGGTTGTTTTACCCTGTGTTCGTGTCGAGGTAGTTGTTGTAGCTTCTGGTTGTTTTGCCCTGTGTTCGTGTCGAGTTGGTTGTTGTAGCTTCTGGTTGTTTTACCCTGTGTTCGTGTCGAGGTAGTTGTTGTAGCTTCTGGTTGTTTTACCCTGTGTTCGTGTCGAGGTAGTTGTTGTAGCTTCTGGTTGTTTTGCCCTGTGTTCGTGTCGAGTTGGTTGTTGTAGCTTCTGGTTGTTTTACCCTGTGTTCGTGTCGAGGTAGTTGTTGTAGCTTCTGGTTGTTTTGCCCTGTGTTCGTGTCGAGTTGGTTGTTGTAGCTTCTGGTTGTTTTACCCTGTGTTCGTGTCGAGGTAGTTGTTGTAGCTTCTGGTTGTTTTACCCTGTGTTCGTGCCGAGGTAGTTGTTGTAGCTTCTGGTTGTTTTGCCCTGTGTTCGTGTCGAGTTGGTTGTTGTAGCTTCTGGTTGTTTTACCCTGTGTTTGTGTCGAGGTAGTTGTTGTAGCTTCTGGTTGTTTTACCCTGTGTTCGTGTCGAGGTAGTAGTTGTAGCTTCTGGTTGTTTTACCCTGTGTTCGTGTCGAGGTAGTAGTTGTAGCTTCTGGTTGTTTTACCCTGTGTTCGTGTCGAGGTAGTTGTTGTAGCTTCTGGTTGTTTTGCCCTGTGTTCGTGTCGAGTTGGTTGTTGTAGCTTCTGGTTGTTTTACCCTGTGTTCGTGTCGAGGTAGTTGTTGTAGCTTCTGGTTGTTTTACCCTGTGTTCGTGCCGAGGTAGTTGTTGTAGCTTCTGGTTGTTTTACCCTGTGTTCGTGTCGAGGTAGTTGTTGTAGCTTCTGGTTGTTTTACCCTGTGTTCGTGTCGAGGTAGTTGTTGTAGCTTCTGGTTGTTTTACCCTGTGTTCGTGTCGAGGTAGTTGTTGTAGCTTCTGGTTGTTTTACCCTGTGTTCGTGTCGAGGTAGTTGTTGTAGCTTCTGGTTGTTCTACCCTGTGTTCGTGTCGAGGTAGTTGTTGTAGCTTCTGGTTGTTTTACCCTGTGTTCGTGTCGAGGTAGTTGTTGTAGCTTCTGGTTGTTTTACCCTGTGTTCGTGTCGAGGTAGTTGTTGTAGCTTCTGGTTGTTTTACCCTGTGTTCGTGTAGAGGAGGTTGTTGTAGCTTCTGGTTGTTTTGCCCTGTGTTCGTGTCGAGTTGGTTGTTGTAGCTTCTGGTTGTTTTGCCCTGTGTTCGTGTCGAGGTAGTTGTTGTAGCTTCTGGTTGTTTTACCCTGTGTTCGTGTCGAGGTAGTTGTTGTAGCTTCTGGTTGTTTTGCCCTGTGTTCGTGTCGAGTTGGTTGTTGTAGCTTCTGGTTGTTTTACCCTGTGTTCGTGTCGAGGTAGTTGTTGTAGCTTCTGGTTGTTTTACCCTGTGTTCGTGTCGAGGTAGTTGTTGTAGCTTCTGGTTGTTTTACCCTGTGTTCGTGTCGAGGTAGTTGTTGTAGCTTCTGGTTGTTTTACCCTGTGTTCGTGTCGAGGTAGTTGTTGTAGCTTCTGGTTGTTTTACCCTGTGTTCGTGTAGAGGAGGTTGTTGTAGCTTCTGGTTGTTTTGCCCTGTGTTCGTGTCGAGTTGGTTGTTGTAGCTTCTGGTTGTTTTGCCCTGTGTTCGTGTCGAGGTAGTTGTTGTAGCTTCTGGTTGTTTTACCCTGTGTTCGTGTCGAGGTAGTTGTTGTAGCTTCTGGTTGTTTTACCCTGTGTTCGTGTCGAGGTAGTTGTTGTAGCTTCTGGTTGTTTCACCCTGTGTTCGTGTCGAGGTAGTTGTTGTAGCTTCTGGTTGTTTTACCCTGTGTTCGCGTCTTCGTGAGCTGCTACACGCTCTATGGGCTGTATTATTGTGTAGTAAAATACAATGTTTTTATGGGGTTATAAAATATCAGATAAATAATAGTTAAAATAATAATTATAAAAGCAATAATAATGATATCAATATTAGTAATAGTAATCGTAATAGTAAAAATAGTAGTAGTAGTCCCGATGTAGTAGTAGTACGAACGTACCTGTAATTGTAATAGTAATAACAGTAGTAATAATAATAGTCATAGTTCTTGTCGTTGTTCTTATTTTATGTTGTTCTTGTCGTTGTTCGTATTTTATGTCGTTCTTGTCGTTGTTCGTATTTTATGTCGTTCTTGTCGTTGTTCGTATTTTATGTTGTTCTTGTCGTTGTTCGTATTTGATGTTGTTGTTGATGTTGGTCATTATTGTTGTATATTTTTGGTGATCAGTCGCAGTGTTGTATCTTACAACGAGTTAAGGCCTACAGATCAACGAATCAAGGGTTACTTATTATTGAACTCCAGCTCCTGAGTCTATCATCCTCAGTCATCAATAGTTCAGTGTTGAACTCCAGCTCCTGGGACTCAACCGGTCAGTGTTGAACACCTGCTACCAAGTCTATCAAACATTAATCGTCCGAAGTGATGCGTTCTTAAGCCTTTTAAGTTGTGACGTATTTATACTTGACGTCACAACTACTTCACAACTTGACGTCACAACTACTTCACAACTTGACGTCACAACTACTTCACTACCTTCTCTTCTGG
>NC_091312.1:46801885-46809385 GCF_038502225.1 Cherax quadricarinatus
TAACACTAACTGTGTCCCTCCCTCCACACCACTGAATTTACCCGGACTCTCAATGGCATCCTCTCATCATTGTGTCCTGGACCAATGAACGAGCGGTCACTGGTGCCGTGACCAGCCACAGCGCCGCCACGGCTGAGCGAGTCATTACATCACACTGTAACGAGTCAGTTCAATTATCTTGAAGAATTTAGTGGTAACGAGAGCAACGCATTACGCACTCGTTGGCTATAATTTTCATGAATTTATTAAAGATCGTCAAGTTGGGCGCTCAGTAAGCCAGTACAACAGAGAGAAATTGCTTCAGCTGCCACCGGAAGCTGGTTATTCCCAGTAACAGATGTAGATGTGGCAGCAGTTAGAGCAGGCGGAGGTGGCAGACAGGAAGGATGCTGTTGCTTACACAGAAAAAAGGCTTCAGAGGGGGGAAAATCAAAAGATAGATTTCTGGAAATTATAAGCGTGGAGGTGGACCAACATGACCTGCTCATCATCAGTGGTACAATAAGAGGTCGATCAGTCCATCATCAAAGATTTGAAGAAACATTTTGTGCCACTGACTTCGGCAGTGAAGATGCAATGTTTTTGTCCTAAAGAAATCTTGAATTTTAGTCCCCAGGATCCAAGGCATCTCACTAGGCTCTGAGACTGCCTTGTCATTCAGCCTGATCATCTCCGAACACGTACATTGAACACGTACATTGATCAACGTGATGCACGTGATCGTGAGTTCATCTTGCTAATAATGCTGCCAAGTCTTTCATTCACGAGGACAACTTTCATTCACGAGGACAACTTTCATTCACGAGGACAACTCCAGACTGAACGACACAAAAGAAAACTGACATGAAACAAGAGAAAAAAAAAAGCTTCACTTTCTTATGAACAACATAAACTATGTCCTGGAATAGGTTTCCAGGGCATATAAGAACACTACTTTGCTGGAATTCAAGAGGTCCAGCCGGTGTTGTGGTATGTCTCCCTCGACGCTATCTTTGTATCACAAGATTATCTATTTTCGTCAGTATACCAGAGTGAAGACTTACCGTGTGGCAGCTGCAGCAGACTCTTACATAAATTGGGTAATAAAGATCTACTGACGCCTCCCGAGATTCGAAGAGTTTCATAACTATACAATTTTTTGTGTTGTCAGCGCCATCAAGACCAGAACAATAAAAGAATCTTTATAACGACACTAAAATGATGATGATGATGATGATTATAATAATAATAGATCACGAAACCATCTCAAAACTCCTTCTATGCCTTAATTACACCTAAAATGCCATCAGAACATAATTTTGTTACTCCTTGTACTATGCATAATATTCACACAACACATGGGTGGTAAACACAGCGTTCACTGCCCCCAGCTTCCTCCTCCCTGCATTACGCACTCTCCAAGCTTCTCACCTTTACAAGTGTTGGTACGGCTTGTCTCTAGCAGAGTCCCTTTCTAGCAAATACTAATAAACTTATTGTTTTTCATAGACTCTAGCTACCTTATTTCATCTCGTCTTTCAAAGTCCCATCTGTTGACACATCAGTCCCGAGTATCTAAATACATTCTCTTCTATTCAAACTCCTTTATAAGACTCTGACATCCAGTCTTCTAAGACACTGATTTCATGATTTTATCACCTTGCTATTTTTCATCATTCATTTTGAACGCTCCGTAATTCCTTCACTTTTACAACTTCACTTCCGAATCTCTCAAAAATAACAGTCATCAGCGAAGACCAACTGAACACACCTCGCACTCGCATTAATAATAATAATAATAATAATAATAATAATAATAATAATAATAATAATAATAGCATGTATCATGCGTAAGTGTGCATGTTAATCTACGTGAGTAGAGACCTGCAATTTTTAAGGATTTGACGTGCTCTTAGAGTGTAAGTAAAGTAACATCTGCGTGCACTTAGGAGTGCTGGGGATGTTACAGCTGGGAGGCTGACTTTAATTGTCTGCGCACTACTGGCAAGACAATTCTTGAACGAATGGGGAGAATGTTTCCTGTTTTTTTTTATCATCCTCCATGGTGGGAGACGACCTATATGGTATAAAAATCAAATAAATGATTATTATTATTATTTGATTTTTATACCATATAGGCAGTCTCCCACCATGGAGGATGATAAAAAAAAAACAGGAAACATTCTCCCCCATTCGTTCAAGAATTGTCTTGCCAGTAGTGCGCAGACAATTAAAGTCAGCCTCCCAGCTGTAACATCCCCAGCACTCCTAAGTGCACGCAGATGTTACTTTACTTACACTCTAAGAGCACGTCAAATCCTTAAAAATTGCAGGTCTCTACTCACGTAGATTAACATGCACACTTACGCATGATACATGCTATTATTATTATTATTATTATTATTATTATTATTATCATTGTTGTTGTAGTTAATACTGTTTTTTTTTTTAATATTATGATCAAAACGGCCAGGCAAAATTTTGGTGGGATTAATCAAGGAAAAAAAAACGAGTTTGGATGATACTGAGGGAAACCGAAACACTGGCTCGGGAAACTGCGAACTGACACAGTTGAAGAAACTGCAGAAAGCAAAACGTTGCCTGAGAAACTTTAAATTAATTATCAGCGGCGGGGAAACTGCGCTAAACTGAACGTTGTCTGGGAACCTTCAGATAATTTAAATAGAGTTTTGGAAAAATTGTCGAAAATTAAAAGTTCATCGGAACAAGAAGCAAATGAGCTTTCAAGACAGATTGATGAGGATAATATGGGTGATGGTAACGTGTTAGATTACCGCTGAGGGAGAGGTTACCAGCGGGTCGGGACGGGTACCACACACACACACACACACACACACACACACACACACACACACACACACACACACACACACACACACACACACACACACACACACACTTTGTTGTTAGTTACCGACCCCGCGGCAGTGGCGCAACTACCCTCAGGCCCTCCACAATTTATTATTCAGGAACTTTTGATTACCGTTGTGGAGAGTTTAAAAAGTATGAGTGATTGTGTCATTCTCTCAAATATTCAATCGGAGTGGGAGGGGAGGGGGAGGGGGAGGGGGGACCCCCCGCCCCCTCCCCTCCCCACTGAAAGAAATGTTGGTGTGATCGTCACATCTTTCTATCTGTGGTCACGATAACCGAGCATTGGCACGATCCTGGCGTGATGTATTGAGCACACTGAACACCTGCAAACTCCTGAAGTGGTATTACCTGTTGTGTGACAATGTGACGGTGGCGGTGACGGTGTGAGGAGCCCGTCACACCTCCACACAGCGTCACGGAGGTGCTCCCAGCCACTGACCAGATGAAGGTTACGTCCCTGGCGGCAGTGTGACGGAGGGCGGCCGCAAAGGTGTCACGGAAAGGGAGGAGGGTGACGGTATGACAGGCGTGAGGGTGACGCCGTGACTGCGGCTGCCCGCGCTCTCTACGTCCCACACACTCAATCGATATTAACAAAAGCGCTCCTAACATTTGACTACAATTTGTTCCCTCAGACTAGCGATCAGGGACCACACAGTGAGTCAGTGCTCCCCTCAACCGTCAACTCACGCTGTCCCTCCCACTCACGCTGTCCCTCCCACTCACGCTGTCCCTCACGCTGTCCCTCCCACTCACGCTGTCCCTCCCACTCACGTGTCCCTCCCACTCACGCTGTCCCTCCCACTCTCACGCTGTCCCTCCCACTCACGCTGTCCCTCACGCTGTCCCTCCCACTCACGCTGTCCTTCCCACTCACGCTGTCCCTCCCACTCACGCTGTCCCTCCCACTCACGCTGTCCCTCCCACTCACGCTGTCCCTCCCACTCACGCTGTCCCTCCCACTCACGCTGTCCCTCCCACTCACGCTGTCCCTTCCGCTGTCCCTCCCACTCACGCTGTCCCTACTCACGCTGTCCCTCCCACTCACGCTGTCCATCCCACTCACGCTGTCCCTCCCACTCACGCTGTCCCTTCACGCTGTCCCTCCCACTCACGCTGTCCCTCCCACTCACGCTGTCCCTCCCACTCACGCTGTCCCTCCCACTCACGCTGTCCCTCCCACTCACGCTGTCCCTCCCACTCACGTTGTCCCTCCCACTCACGCTGTCCCTCCCACTCCCGCTGTCCATCCCACTCACGCTGTCCCTCCCACTCACGCTGTCCCTCCCACTCACGCTGTCCCTCCCACTCACGCTGTCCCTCCCACTCACGCTGTCCCTCCCACTCACGCTGTCCCTCCCACTCACGCTGTCCCTCCCACTCACGCTGTCCCTCCCACTCACGCTGTCCCTCCCACTCACGCTGTCCCTCCCACTCACGCTGTCCCTCCCACTCACGCTGTCCCTCTCACTCACGCTGTACTTACTTCACAAGACGAGAGGCTGTCATCTGCTACTGAGATTACAGGGTTTGTTAACCATACAGAATAATGAGATAGGAAAGACAAACAGGGAAGGATAGAAAAGAGTTAAATAAGATATAGGGTAAGGAAGAAGAAGATAAAAAAAAGTGGCTCGTCCACTTTGATTTTTAAGTTAGTGTATATTTCTGTAAAAAAAAAAAAAAAAGTTGGCAAGTGAAATATTTGAACATGACATGTTTCAACACGCCTACAGATAAATATATAGAAAAGATACATATTTACACATACATGGACTGATAAGCATGTACATGTGGTTTAGTGCAAATACAGACAATTGTTTTTTCCTGGCGTGCCGATCATGAGCATACATGGTTTGTTATGGTGGTGAAGGTGTGAGAGCATTCAACGTTACAGGAAACTCGGTGACTGACAGGTGTCAGGCAGGCTGAAGTATACACTTGAAGAGAGACTATTGTTCCGTTATCAAGTCGTAATTGATTGTTATGTGGACAAAGTTTTGACAGGAACTTCAGGTGTTGCGGGGGGAGGGGGGGAGGGAGGTGGGGAGGGTTAGATCTTGGCTCTCCTATCATGGTGGCTGAAATTAAATTTTGTCCATAAATTGTTAGTTTGGTATGGGCATCGTAACTGGAGCTCGCACCGTAGCTGTGGATTTCCTGTTTATAAATGAGTTCAGGTGGTGCCCTAACAGCGTTCTCTTCCTGTAAAATGCTTTAAAAATTGTGAGGTTTCATTTTCAGGATGGTAACGGGAACTGTATAATCTTGCAAGGGTAAATTTGTTACGAATATAATTAAAGTGACCTAAATCTACGGTTCCAGAACTGCAGCCATTTCATTGTATTTTAGTGCCATTTCTCCGTTTGCTGAAGCTCACATTAACGACGTAAGTGATATGGCAGAATTCTTCTGGATGGTTAAATTAGTCTTTCAGTTCTGCTGACAATGCTGGAGTGTCCTTCATATGACTGCTGCTGTGTTTCTATTTAATAGTTTTAATGAGTTACCGCTAATTAGAAAAGTTGAAAAGTTGCAAATCCTGCCAACATTACAAAGTCTTCTCAACACCTTCACATTTAGAAGCATTCAATGTTCTCTTCCAATCCATAAATAAAACCAGAATCTTAAATCCCAATGCTAGCATTAATAATCAGTCAACCAGTCAGTCAAATTAATCACGTAAATGTAAAATTTTTGAAAGCACAATAAATATTTATAAATAGGAATAAACAGTGTTACTGATTGAAAACCTTAAACTGCAGCCTTAAAGATAGACTGAAACCCAGTAGAAAACTTGCAAGAAGAAATGTTACCATTAATGTTTAAAAGCGCAAGACTGTTCTGCATAATATTTCTCAAATCTTCAGTTGATCACCATGTACGTTTATTGACGTTCCCACGAGCTGAATTTAACAGAGATGAAACTGTCCAGACCAAGGCCAAGAGAATAATTCTCAGTGCTCTAAACTGAGCACTGAACAGATCACTAATAAACGACTAGGTTGCCCGTAGCTTACTTACAACATTCTAAGATCCGTCGATAACAAACATCAATATGAAAAACAATATAGACGGGGCTTAACAACTAAAGAATTTATTAAGCAATATACGTCAGTCCTCACCAAACTAACAAAAAAGTTTTAGCAACTGTACTATTCTAATTGATTCACCGAAACGAGAGGAGATATAAAAAAAATCACCTGGAAGACATTCTCTCGGATCCTGCGCATCCACAAATTGAACAAAGCTAGAGACATTATCCTAACTTAACCAAACGAACCGCAACTCCAGGCTATTGATACAGCTAACAAGATAAATGACTTCTCA
Source organism: Cherax quadricarinatus (assembly GCF_038502225.1). Taxonomy (NCBI): domain Eukaryota; kingdom Metazoa; phylum Arthropoda; class Malacostraca; order Decapoda; family Parastacidae; genus Cherax; species Cherax quadricarinatus. The sequence goes on from NC_091312.1 coordinate 46,808,090, forward strand.
ACCATAAAATCAAGTCTTGCTAGTAAAATTCCAGGCACCAATACCCGATCAAGTGTGACCACCTTGACGGAAACTTCAGAACATCCCTCTATTTTGCACCAACCGAGCCTACTGAAGTCACCATGATTGCTAATTTACTAAAAAATAAATCAGGAAATCTAGCTCATGTCCCACCACTATTGTTCAAACTAGTGGCTCATGTCCTTTCACCCACCATTACATTACTCTTTAACAAATCACTAGAACCCAGCACTTTTCCGACATTACTCAAGATTGCAAGGGTTAAACCAATACACAGAGGTGGTGACTCAACAGGTGTAAACAATTAGAGGCCAATATCAAACTTGCCTTTACTGTCCAAAATCTTTGAGAAATTCATACATAAGGGATTATACTCCTTCATGACATCACAAAGCATCTTCAACACCTTCCAGTTTGGCTTCAGGAGAAAAAAGCATAAATGACGCAATTAAAAAATGTTAGACCTGCTTCAAACAGCACTTAAAAAAAATTAATATTCACTAAGACTATCTACCTAAGGAAAACTATTGATACAGTAGACCACAGCATCCTACCTCACAAACTTGATCATTACGATACTAACAGACAGCAATGCGTCTCTATCAAGGACACAACCTCCTCAACAACACCTCTGGACTCTGTCGTACCACAAGGAAGCGTTCTTGGCCCCCTACTTTTCCTTGTCTACATCATCGACCTTCAAAATGTTTCACAAAAACTTAGACATGTTCTCCCACCTTTAATTAATGTTGCCTCGCTCAGCATTATTGTTAATGTTGCCTCGTTCAGCATTATTGTTAATGTTGCCTCGCTCAGCATTATTGTTAATGTTGCCTCGCTCAGCATTATTGTTAATGTTGCCTCGTTCAGCATTATTGTTAATGTTGCCTCGCTCAGCATTATTGTTAATGTTGCCTCGCTCAGCATTATTGTTAATGTTGCCTCGCTCAGCATTATTGTTAATGTTGCCTCGCTCAGCATTATTGTTAATGTTGCCTCGCTCAGCATTATTGTTAATGTTGCCTCGCTCAGCATTATTGTTAATGTTGCCTCGCTCAGCATTATTGTTAATGTTGCCTCGCTCAGCATTATTGTTAATGTTGCCTCGCTCAGCATTATTGTTAATGTTGCCTCGTTCAGCATTATTGTTAATGAAGAGCTCGTAAAAACATCGACATGGATGACTACCAATAAACATACTCTTAATATTGACAAAACGTTGTATATTATGTTTGGGAGCAGAGCAAGCGATGTTCAACTAAACATTACGATTAA
>NC_091312.1:46814385-46860948 GCF_038502225.1 Cherax quadricarinatus
TGTCTCCCCTGACCCTCCTGTCCTCCAATGTCGTCAGTCCGATTTCCCTCAGCCTTTCTTCGTAGGACATACCCCTGAGCTCCGGAACTAGCCTTGTTGCAAACCTTTGCACTTTCTCTAATTTCTTGATGTGCTTGACCAGGTGTGGGTTCCAAACAGGTGTTGCATACTCCAGTATGGGCCTGATGTACACAGTGTACAGAGTCTTGAACGATTCCTTACTTAGGTATCGGAAAGCTATTCTCAGGTTTGCCAGGCGCCCATATGCTGCAGCAGTTATCTGATTGATGTGTGCCTCCGGAGACATGCTCGGTGTTATGGTCACCCCAATATCTTTCTCCTTGAGCGAGGTTTGCAGTCTTTGGCCACCTAGTCTCTACTCTGTCTGCGGTCTTCTTTGCCCTTCTCCGATCTTCATGACTTTGCATTTAGTAGGGTTGAATTCAAAAAGCCAGTTGCTGGACCACGTGTCCAGCCTGTCCAGGTCTCTTTGTAGTCCTGCCTGATCCTCATCCGATTTAATTTTCCTCATTAACTTCACATCATCTGCGAACAGGGACACCTCTGAGTCTATCCCTTCCATCATGTCATTCACATATACCAAAAAGAGCACTGCTCCTAGGAGCGACCCCTGTGGGACCCCGCTTGTCACAGGTGCCCACTGTGATACCTTATCCCGTACCATGTCTCGTTGTTGCCTCCCTGTCAGGTATTGTCTGATCCATTGCAGAGCCCTTCCTGTTATATGCGCTTGATCCTCTAGTTTCTGCACTTGTCTCTTGTGAGGAACTGTGTCAAAGGCTTTCTTGCAGTCCAAGAAGATGCAGTCGATCCACCCCTCTCTCTCTCGTGTCTTACTTCTGTAACTTTGTCATAAAACTCCAGAAGGTTCGTGACACAGGACTTGCCTTCCATGAATCCGTGCTGGTTGTCGTTTATAATTTTGTTCCGTTCCAGGTGCTCCACCACTCTCCTCCTGATAATCTTCTCCGTGACTTTGCATACTATACAGGTCAGTGACACTTGTCTGTAATTTAGTGCCTCTTTTCCGTCTCCTTTTTTAAAAATGGGAACTACATTTGCGGTCTTCCATACCTCAGGTAGTTGCCAAGTTTCAAGGAATGTGTTGAAGATTGTGGTTAATGGCACACACAGTGTGTATATAGAATCATATGTGCGTTCACTCATGAAAAATAAAGTTCCTTAGTCCTGTTAGCCTAAATTTGGCTCAGTCAGGTTCATTATGTATTTTCGTCAGAATTTTTTGGAAACTTCATGACTTAAGGAATCTGAAAAATAATATTTCTAAGTGAAGACTGTGCTATGGCCGCCATAATGGAATTTCAATGATTTGGAACACATCTGCAGCAGTTGGGTGCATTTATTGTTGAAACGTTTCGCCTACACAGTGGGCTTCGTCGGTCAGGTACAGTAGTGAAATGAAGATATAATCAGTCCATCAACGTTGGAGAAATAATATTTGAGGTGGTCAGTCCCTCAGCCTGGAGGAATCCAGCTCCATCATCTGGAACCATATCAGTTATAATTATAATCACGGGGGAGCACTAAACCAGTAGGATTATAGAGCGTATATGGGGGGCGGAAGATATTCAGGTTCAATTCAGGGAACTGGAGCAAAGCTCTAATTCCCTAGATCAAGAGCCCCTCACCAGCGTCAAGGAACCTCCCTTGAGGGGGCAACGATATGAAGTTAATGTATGAGAATGAAGTCTTAAATACTGTCGAAGTTGGTAAATGGTTATAATGCCAATAATTTTTAAAGGGGTTGTCCGGTAAGCCAGTGGAAGGCTTCGGTCAGATGACCGAAAGCTCCAGTGGCTGGTCATTACATGATTAAGACCCGTATTAGGAAACACTTGTCCTGTTTCCTGACATATATTCCAATATGTGCTCTTGTTATCAACCTACATATAAATCAACCTACATATAAATCAACCTACATATAAATCAACATACATATAAATTGTGTAATTCTATGTTTCATTGGTTATGAAATTATTTTTGATTTGTATTTACATATTCGAAACATCAACCTTGACTTCTCTTCCGAGACTACTGTTATGTTGATGCTTCCTTACAGCTTTCTAATGTTTGTTGCTTCTTTTTAGAAAATCAAGAACTTTTACTGTGACTGAAGTGCCAGAAGTCACTGAGTGAAGTGCCAGAAGTCACTGAGTGAAGTGCCTGAAGTCACTGAGTGAAGTGCCAGAAGTCACTGAGTGAAGTGCCTGAAGTCACTGAGTGAAGTGCCAGAAGTCACTGAGTGAAGTGCCAGAAGTCACTGAGTGAAGTGCCAGAAGTCACTGAGTGAAGTGCCAGAAGTCACTGAGTGAAGTGCCAGAAGTCACTGAGTGAAGTGCCAGAAGTCACTGAGTGAAGTGCCTGAAGTCACTGAGTGAAGTGCCAGAAGTCACTGAGTGAAGTGCCAGAAGTCACTGAGTGAAGTGCCAGAAGTCACTGAGTGAAGTGCCAGAAGTCACTGAGTGAAGTGCCTGAAGTCACTGAGTGAAGTGCCAGAAGTCACTGAGTGAAGTGCCAGAAGTCACTGAGTGAAGTGCCTGAAGTCACTGAGTGAAGTGCCAGAAGTCACTGAGTGAAGTGCCAGAAGTCACTGAGTGAAGTGCCAGAAGTCACTGAGTGAAGTGCCAGAAGTCACTGTGACTGAAGTGCCAGAAGTCACTGTGACTGAAGTGCCAGATGTCACTGATTGAAGTGCCAGAAGTCACTGTGACTGAAGTGCCAGAAGTCACTGAGTGAAGTGCCAGAAGTCACTGTGACTGAAGTGCCAGAAGTCACTGTGACTGAAGTGCCAGAAGTCACTGACTGAAGTGCCAGAAGTCACTGTGACTGAAGTGCCAGAAGTCACTGTGACTGAAGTGCCAGAAGTCACTGTGACTGAAGTGCCAGAAGTCACTGTGACTGAAGTGCCTGAAGTCACTGAGTGAAGTGCCAGAAGTCACTGTGACTGAAGTGCCAGAAGTTACTGAAGTGCCAGAAGTCATTGAGTGAAGTGCCAGAAGTCACTGAGTGAAGTGCCAGAAGTCACTGAGTGAAGTGTCAGAAGTCACTGTGACTGAAGTGCCAGAAGTCACTGAGTGAAGTGTCAGAAGTCACTGAGTGAAGTGCCAGAAGTCACTGAGTGAAGTGCCAGAAGTCACTGAGTGAAGTGCCAGAAGTCACTGTGACTGAAGTGCCAGAAGTCACTGTGACTGAAGTGCCAGAAGTCACTGTGACTGAAGTGCCAGAAGTCACTGAGTGAAGTGTCAGAAGTCACTGTGACTGAAGTGCCAGAAGTCACTGAGTGAAGTGTCAGAAGTCACTGAGTGAAGTGCCAGAAGTCACTGAGTGAAGTGCCAGAAGTCACTGAGTGAAGTGCCAGAAGTCACTGAGTGAAGTGCCAGAAGTTACTGAGTAAAGTGCCAGAAGTCACTGTGACTGAAGTGCCAGAAGTCACTGTGACTGAAGTGCCAGAAGTCACTGTGACTGAAGTGCCAGAAGTCACTGTGACTGAAGTGCCAGAAGTCACTGACTGAAGTGCCAGAAGTCACTGACTGAAGTGCCAGAAGACACTGACTGAAGTGCCAGAAGTCACTGAGTGAAGTGCCAGAAGTCACTGAGTGAAGTGCCAGAAGTCACTGAGTGAAGTGCCAGAAGTCACTGAGTGAAGCGCCAGAAGTCACTGAGTGAAGTGCCAGAAGTCACTGAGTGAAGTGCCAGAAGTCACTGAGTGAAGTGCCAGAAGTCACTGAGTGAAGTGCCAGAAGTCACTGAGTGAAGTGCCAGAAGTCACTGAGTGAAGCGCCAGAAGTCACTGAGTGAAGCGCCAGAAGTCACTGAGTGAAGCGCCAGAAGTCACTGAGTGAAGTGCCAGAAGTCACTGAGTGAAGTGCCAGAAGTCACTGTGACTGAAGTGCCAGAAGTCACTGACTGAAGTGCCAGAAGTCACTGTGACTGAAGTGCCAGAAGTCACTGTGACTGAAGTGCCAGAAGTCACTGTGACTGAAGTGCCAGAAGTCACTGTGACTGAAGTGCCAGAAGTCACTGTGACTGAAGTGCCAGAAGTCACTGTGACTGAAGTGCCAGAAGTCACTGTGACTGAAGTGCCAGAAGTCACTGTGACTGAAGTGCCAGAAGTCACTGTGACTGAAGTGCCAGAAGTCACTGTGACTGAAGTGCCAGAAGTCACTGTGACTGAAGTGCCAGAAGTCACTGTGACTGAAGTGCCAGAAGTCACTGTGACTGAAGTGCCAGAAGTCACTGTGACTGAAGTGCCAGAAGTCACTGTGACTGAAGTGCCAGAAGTCACTGAGTGAAGTGCCAGAAGTCACTGTGACTGAAGTGCCAGAAGTCACTGTGACTGAAGTGCCAGAAGTCACTGAGTGAAGTGCCAGAAGTCACTGAGTGAAGTGCCAGAAGTCACTGAGTGAAGTGCCTGAAGTCACTGTGACTGAAGTGCCAGAAGTCACTGAGTGAAGTGCCAGAAGACACTGACTGAAGTGCCAGAAGTCACTGAGTAAAGTGCCAGAAGTCACTGTGACTGAAGTGCCAGAAGTCACTGTGACTGAAGTGCCAGAAGTCACTGACTGAAGTGCCAGAAGTCACTGAGTGAAGTGCCAGAAGTCACTGAGTGAAGTGCCAGAAGTCACTGAGTGAAGGGCCAGAAGTCACTGAGTGGAGTGCCAGAAGTCACTGAGTGGAGTGCCAGAAGTCACAGTGAAGTGCCAGAAGTCACTGAGTGAAGTGCCAGAAGTCACTGAGTGAAGGGCCAGAAGTCACTGAGTGGAGTGCCAGAAGTCACTGAGTGGAGTGCCAGAAGTCACTGAGTGAAGTGCCAGAAGTCACTGAGTGAAGTGCCAGAAGTCACTGAGTGAAGTGCCAGAAGTCACTGAGTGGAGTGCCAGAAGTCACTGAGTGGAGTGCCAGAAGTCACTGAGTGAAGGGCCAGAAGTCACTGAGTGGAGTGCCAGAAGTCACTGAGTGGAGTGCCAGAAGTCACTGAGTGAAGGGCCAGAAGTCACTGAGTGGAGTGCCAGAAGTCACTGAGTGGAGTGCCAGAAGTCACTGAGTGAAGTGCCAGAAGTCACTGAGTGAAGTGCCAGAAGTCACTGAGTGAAGGGCCAGAAGTCACTGAGTGAAGGGCCAGAAGTCACTGAGTGGAGTGCCAGAAGTCACTGAGTGGAGTGCCAGAAGTCACTGAAGTGTGTTCCGGCAGGAGGAAACACCAGACAGGATCTAAGAGGTATACAATACACAAATAACCCGCACATAAAAGAGAAGCTTACGACGACGTTTCGGTCCGACTTGGACCATTTACAAAGTCATACTAACCAGAAGTGGAGCAGAACGGCTATATATAGGCAGGAAGAGGTGGTAGTAGTAGTAGTAGTAGTAGTAGTAGTAGTAGTAGTAGTAGTAGTAGTAGTACAAGAGTAGTATATAATACGGACAAGATGAAACTAAGACACGCGCAACACCCGGGGATCCCTATCTAAGAGGTATATTTTCCGTCAAGAAAACAGTACACACAGAGGAATCCTTGTGCATAATCCAAGGACAGAATGATAAAATGTTGTGTAGTATTAAAAATAGATTAGGAGAATACATGAGTATGTGTGTGTTGGACCTGGCCAGTGAGCCTGCTGCAGTGCTCCTTCCTTCTTGGGCAGATCTGACTTACTTGCTTAGCATGGACCAGTAGGCCTGCTGCAGTGTTTCTTCCTTCTTGAGCAGATCTGACTTGGACGTGCTTAGTATGGACCAGTAAGCCTGCTGCAGTGCTCTTTCTTATGTACTTATGGATGTGTAGAAACAAAGTGCCAGTCTACAAGACGCAGAATGTAAAGTAAAAGGACACAAGTGCAACTAATGTGACATTTTATTGTGGCAACGTTTCGCTCTCCAGGAGCTTTATCAAGTCGTAACGGCTTGATAAAGCTCCTGGAGAGCGAAACGTTGCTACAATAAAATGTCACATTAGTTGCACTTAAGAACATAAGAACATAAGAACGAAGGAACACTGCAGAAGGCCTACTGGCCCATGCGAGGCAGGTCCAAGTCTCCTACCGGCTTAAGCCAATGCACCCAACCCAGTCAGGTCAGGTCACATTGACTTAAGGGAGGAACACGGCAACCGACCCGGTAGCACAAGCTATCAGGTCCAACTCACACCCACCCACTTCCACTCATGTATTTATCCAACCTATTTTTAAAGCTACACAACGTTCTGGCCTCTATAACGGTATTTGGGAGTTTGTTCCACTCATCCACAACTCTATTACCAAACCAGTACTTTCCTATATCCTTCCTGAATCTGAATTTTTCCAACTTAAAACCATTGCTGCGAGTCCTGTCTAGGCTAGATATTTTCAGCACACTATTTACATCCCCTTTATTTATTCCTGTCTTCCATTTATACACCTCAATCATATCCCCCCTAATTCTACGTCTTTCTAGAGAGTGCAGTTTCAGGGCCCTTAGTCTATCCTCATAGGGAAGGTTTCTGATACATGGGATCAACTTTGTCATCCTCCTTTGTACATTTTCCAGAGAATTTATATCCATTCTGTAATACGGTGACCAAAACTGTGCAGCATAATCTAAATGAGGCCTAACCAAGGATGTATAGAGTTGAAGAACAACCTGAGGACTCCTATTATTTATGCTTCTTGATATGAAGCCAAGGATTCTATTAGCTTTATTGCGAACACTTATGCACTGTTGTCTTGGTTTCAGATTACTGCTAACCAGAACTCCTAAATCTTTTTCGCAATCCGTAATATTAAGATCTACATTATTTAGTTTATATGTGGCATGGTTATTGTCCTGTCCAACATTTAGAACTTTGCATTTGTCTATATTAAACTGCTTTGTGTCCTTTTACTTTACATATTGTCGGTAATTCTACCAACATTATTACAAGACGCAGAATACATTCACATTTAAGAGGCTCAAAGATGTAAGGGAAAGCTATGTAGCACCTGACTTGTTATTCAGAGATCACAGATGAAGTACACGAAGAATAAGCCAGAGACTGAATACAATCTCTTGTTTCCACAGGCAGCCACTCAATTAAAAAAAAACGATGACTGAAAAGAATACGTATGAAAGATGCAACATTACCAGGTCCCTCAAGACCCTTGACAAGATCAATCATGTCGCTGATTAAAGAGAATTGTTTCCTCAGTCAGCTGGATGACGGGCAGGAGCTCTTCGCAGTTTGAACAAGTAATGCCAGAAAGAGACACGGGAAAGCTGCAGAGATTTCTCAAACTCCAACACTGATGCAAAGATTAAACCATCCATTTTCGTGCTCTGACGCCCACTTGATCTATGTACAATGCCACAAGTTCTGCTGAAGAAAGCATGTGTTTCGTGTCCTCGGAAATGACATCTGCAAACATATTTGTTCAACGATCAATTACCTACCATTGTAAATACCTCGCCTGACTGAGCTGGACAACCTTGTTGACAAACTCAAAATAAGTTTTATCTTCCAATACATGTCATTGTGTCAAAATATTTCTCCATGCTAGGAGGCAAAGAAGCAGTTTAGCACAAACTCACATTGGTAAGGTAATTGTTGAGACAAAATTCTGTCAGAATTACCGAGTGTTTTAAAGCAGCGAGACAAAATGATAAAACGTTGTGTAGTTTTTAAAATATGTTATACAAACACATGAGTGTGTGTGAGTGTGTGAGTGAGTGTGTGAGTGCGTGTAAGACCGTAGAAAGTCCTCATACATTTTCTCTTCTGAATCCTGCGAGGAAGGCATCGTCCAGAACATAAATGATGCTGGATAACCCAAGTGATATGGGCAATACTAAGCAAATTAGACACATGTGTAACACTTGGGTATCTTTAATGAGGAAACTTTTCGCCACACAGTGGCTTCATCAGTCCATACAAAGGAGAATGGTGAAGAACACGAGGAGTTTGAGGTAATCATTCCCTCAGCCTTGAGTCGATGTAATCAGTCCATTAATCATCACAAACGGGTAGATCTGACAGGTTATATAGTAGTGAGGCCAGAGGAAGAATTGGATATTTAAACGATGAGCAGAGTAAGTGACATATCTTCATTGACCACATGCCAGAACATACTGTATGGACTCAAAACCAATATACAAGTACAACATAACCATAGACAGATATTACAGATAATATGAACATCACACACAAATTGTCTTGCAGAAGTAACTTCAGATCACAACAATGACTCGAAGAAGTCAATCACTTGAACATCATGTCACACCAGAAGTCACAGTTAGTGTACGATATTTAATAATACTGTCATAAAGAGGTTCAGCCTGGCACAAGCTGCATCATAACACTGCCTTAATACATAACCTGTATTTTTCACTCCTGACACACATGTTTTAGTTGTAATGGTTACACACACACTGACAAATTGTGCAAAAGGACAGTATCATTGGTGTCAGGAAGTTTCAATATAACCGAAGTGGAAGACTCTCTGAGCAGTAAAGGAGAAAATCTTGCTCGTTTTCCAGGCCTTTACCGGCACAGGTAAGACAGGAAGATTCGCGGGAATAGCCAAGACAAGCTGGTTTTATGTTAGGTATAAAAGGACAAGTGCAACTATTGTGACATTTTATTGTGACAGCGTTTCGCTCTCCAGGAGCTTTATCAAGCTGTTACAAACAATAAAGGGCTTGATAAAGCTCCTGGAGTGCGAAACGTTGCCACAATAAAACGTCACATTAGTTGCACTTATGTCCTTTTACCTAACATATTGTCGGTTATTTTACTAACATTAATACAAGAGAGTTTTAGTAATGCATGAAACCTGAAAATAATGTTATTGAAGATCTGGAATGATTGCATCGCAATCATTCCAGATCTGAGGTAGTTATCTGTTTTGCACACCTAGCAGAGAGTAACAATTTACCTCCAACACTCAGTGCTCTGGAAGAACGTATTAAACGAGTAAGTGTACGAAGTAGAGTACAGAGGCAAACTATTGACGCACATCAGACACTAATTCAGTCTTTTGAAGTATGGCTACTTGCAAGATAATAATATTACTTGACCACCGGTGACCACAAAGGTTCATACACAAAGGTTCCTTGTGATGTAAATAGTCTAGAGAACCGATAAGTTGAAGAATGAGACACTTGGGTAAAATTTAAAATTCTCCACTGAGGAAACGTTCAAAGGTTCCTCCTGCGCCACAGCTGTCACAGAACTCGTCAATGTCAGTGCAAGTCCAGCTGTTCATCACAGAGATGCTCATGAAGGAGACGTGATCTGTCTTGTAGTGAACTTTGTTTTATGTGATGAATGTGAAAACAGTGAACAGTGTTAGCAACATCAGTGACAGCGAAGGTCAACTAAAATGACTGAACATATTGCACAGTTGCAATTTCTTAGTTATATTATTTAATGTTGTGTATTCAGAATTCTCCAACAATATATTATTATTGGTTATTTCTTGAACGATACCTTTGGTTTAAGTGTGAGAAGAAAAATTTCGATTATCGGAGATTTAAAAAGAACATATTGAGGTAATGTTTTGGTAGTAGAGTTGTTGATGAGTAGCGTCGGTAAACAAAACTCTAGACAACTTTACAAGTGGTTTGGGAAGCTGTATGAGTGAGTGTGAGTAGAACCTACATAGCATGGGTAGGTAGGCATACTGTAGTGCTTCTCCATTGTTATGTTCTTTTAATTATGAGAGAGTGAGAGTGAGAGGTGGGTAAGGGAGGGGAGGAACAGGTGGGTCATGGAGGGGAGGAGCAGGTGGGTCATGGAGGGGAGGAACAGGTGGGTCATGAAGGGGAAGAACAGGCGGGTCATGGAGGGGAGGAACAGGTGGGTCATGGAGGGGAGGAACAGGTGGGTCATGGAGGGGAGGAACAGGTGGATCATGGAGGAGAGGAACAGGTGGATCATGGAGGAGAGGAACAGGTGGGTCATGGAGGGGAGGAACAGGTGGGTCATGGAGGGGAGGAACAGGTGGGTCATGGAGGGGAGGAACAGGTGGGTAATGGAGGGGGAGAACAGGTGGGTAATGGAGAAGAGGAACAGGTGGGTCATGGAGGGGAGGAACAGGTGGGTCATGGAGGGGAGGAACAGGTGGGTCATGGAGGAGAGGAACAGGTGGGTCATGGAGGGGAGGAGCAGGTGGGTCATGGAGGGGAGGAACAGGTGGGTCATGGAGGGGAGGAACAGGTGGGTCATGGAGGGGAGGAACAGGTGGGTCATGGAGGGGAGGAACAGGTGGGTCATGGAGGGGAGGAACAGGTGGGTCATGGAGGGGAGGAACAGGTGGGTCATGGAGGGGAGGAACAGGTGGGTCATGGAGGAGAGGAACAGGTGGGTCATGGAGGGGAGGAACAGGTGGGTCATGGACGGGAGGAACAAGTGGGTCATGGAGGGGAGGAACAAGTGGGTCATGGAGGGGAGGAACAGGTGGGTCATGGAGGAGAGGAACAGGTCATGGAGGGGAGGAACAGGTGGGTCATGGAGGGGAAGAGCAGGTGGGTCATGGAGGGGAAGAACAGGTGGGTCATGGAGGGGAGGAACAGGTGGGTCACGGAGGGGAGGAACAGGTGGGTCATGGAGGGGAAGAACAGGTGGGTCATGGAGGAGAGGAACAGGTGGGTCATGGAGGGGAAGAACAGGTGGGTCATGGAGCGGAAGAACAGGTGGGTCATGGAGGGGAGGAACAGGTGGGTCATGGAGGGAAAGAACAGGTGAGTCATGAAGGGGAGGAACAGGTGGGTCATGGAGGGGAGGAACAGGTGGGTCATGGAGGGGAGGAACAGGTGGGTCATGGAGGGGAGGAACAGGTGGGTCATGGAGGGGAAGAACAGGTGGGTCATGGAGGGGAGGAACAGGTGGGTCATGGAGGGGAGGAACAGGTGGGTCGTGGAGGGAAGGAACAGATGGGTCATGGAGGGGAAGAACAAGTGGGTCATGGACGGGAGGAACAGGTGGGTCATGGAGGGAACAGATGGGTCATGGAGGGGAAGAACAGGTGGCTCATGGAGGGGAGGAACAGGTGGGTCATGAAGGGGAAGAACAGCTGGGTCATGAAGGGGAAGAACAGGTGGGTCATGGAGAGGAAGAACAGGTGGGTCATGGAAGGGAGGAACAGGTGGGTCATGGAGCGGAAGAACAGGTGGGTCATGGAGGGGAGAGACAGGTGGGTCATGGAGGGGAGAGAGACAGGTGGGTCATGGAGGGAAGAGACAGGAGGTTCATAGAGGGGAGAGACAGGTGGGTCAATGAGGGGAGAGACAGGTGGGTCATGAAGGATGTCCAAAGCCCTCGCATACCCTCCCTTCAACCTCTCCTAGGATGACCCCTATTCCGCCTACCCTCATCCTATGTTGTTCCATCCTCTCCAAATATCCGACCCATCTCAACAACCCCTCCCCAGCCCTCCGGATAATACTTTTAATAAACCCGCATCTCCTAGTCTCCAAGCTACAAGTTCTCTGCATAATATTCACACCACACACACACTGCCCTCAGACAAGAGTGGGAGACCCTGAGGAGGAAACCACAAATGCTTTATAGTCACACAGGTTCGTGACCTGAAACACTCCAAGAAGACCTCGCCACTGAAGGTGGATGGACGAGGCACTAATTACTGTAATCAAAGTCTTAATATTCAATAAATTATGCATTCATGTATTATAACATTAAAGTTCCTGTTAGAACAAAATATTTTGGTAAATGAATTTTCAACATTATTCTCTACAAGAAATAAATGATAAATATGGTTTATCTGAATGAAGAGTAATATTAAATTACTCTTATAAATCAACAATTAGATTATCATCATTAAATTAGTCATTACCTTAACTGCTAGAAGGACCTATAAAGACCTCTGCATGAACAAGGTACAATATTAAAAGTACAGAACGATCGTGCACACGAACCCTCGCGCACGCGCACCCCCCCCCCCACACACACACACCTCACTAATATAACAATGGTTATAAATGACCATAATTTTTAAAGGGGTGGACCGGTAAGCCAGCGTAAGGCCTCGGTCAGATGACCAAAAGCTCCAAAGGCGGGTCATCATCTGACTAAGACCCGCGTCAGGAAACATTTGTCCTGTTTCCTGACGAACCTTACCTAACCTAACCTACGTCACTAATGAGTTGTTCCGGACCCTGTACACCGTGTATGTCAGGCCTATATTGGAGTATGCAGCTCCAGTTTGGAACCCTCACCTGGCCAAGGACGTGAGGAAACTAGATAAAGTGCAAAGGCTTGCAACGAGATTAGTCAAGAGAATTTGACCTGACGACACTGGGGGACAGGAGAGATAGGGGGGACATGACAGCGACATATAAAATACTGAGAGGAATCGACAAGGTGGACAGAGACTGGATGTTCCAGAGATGGCACGCAGCAACAAGGAGTCACAACTGGATATTGAAAACTCAGATGAATCACAAGGATGTTAGGAAGTATTTCTTCAGCCATAGAGTTGTCAGGAAGTGGAACAGTCTGGAAAGTAAAGTAGTGGAGGCAATTATTATACATAAGAAGAGGCATGATAAAGCTCACGTAGCAGGGAGAGAGGACCTTGTGGCGACCAGTGAAGTGGCAGGGCCAGGAGCTATGAATCGACCGCTGCAACCACAATTAGGCGAGTACAATTAGGTGAGTACACACACAAGGTACGTTGAGTGAGGCTGGTTGTTGTGAGTGCCACCACTCACAACAACCAGCCTCAGTATTTACACACAAACTCTACAATGTTATTTAACTAATCAAGGACAATAATAACATAACATTGCAGTCTATGAACATTTTAAAAGTTCGTTCCATACAAGAGAAAAAAAAACCGTTCATCAATCAATTCCGTTTAATAATTTATATAAATTATAATTAATGCAAATTATAATATATATAAATTATTAGACATGTCAACTGTCATAATTTTTGACATTCTTTATCATTATGACTAATAACATTTTCGCCGTAATTACTAATTAAGCGAATTATTGAACTTTAATAATATGAAATTTTTGGATGAATTTACTATAAAAGTAGACAATTATTTTTCAAATTTTCATGAAATTTTCACAATATTTATTCAAATATGTTTCCTATACGAATCAAAATATATGTAATATGTGTAATATATGTAATATATGTAACTGAAAATCACAAAAATGTTCGTAGGTTGTTCATCCGACACAACAATTAGTTTAAAAATAAATTAAATTTCATCTATGCCTATAAAATGAGGAGATTTTTTCAGTAGTTTTCTAGTGTCAGTAATTTTGTGGATAATTTTATTTGTCATCAGTTTGAAAGAATTAAAGTTTAACATGAAGGTTAGTAAGTTTAACATGAAGGTTAGTAAGTTTAACATGAAGGTTAGTAAGTTTAACATGAAGGTTAGTAAGTTTAACATGAAGGTTAGTAAGTTTAACATGAAGGTTAGTAAGTTTAACATGAAGGTTAGTAAGTTTAACATGGAGGTTAGTAAGTTTAACATGTAGGTTAGTAAGTTTAACATGAAGGTTAGTAAGTTTAACATGGAGGTTAGTAAGTTTAACATGTAGGTTAGTAAGTTTAACATGTAGGTTAGTAAGTTTAACATGTAGGTTAGTAAGTTTAACATGAAGGTTAGTAAGTTTAACATGAAGGTTAGTAAGTTTAACATGTAGGTTAGTAAGTTTAACATGTAGGTTAGTAAGTTTAACATGAAGGTTAGTAAGTTTAACATGTAGGTTAGTAAGTTTAACATGTAGGTTAGTAAGTTTAACATGTAGGTTAGTAAGTTTAACATGTAGGTTAGTAAGTTTAACATGTAGGTTAGTAAGTTTAACATGAAGGTTAGTAAGTTTAACATGTAGGTTAGTAAGTTTAACATGAAGGTTAGTAAGTTTAACATGAAGGTTAGTAAGTTTAACATGAAGGTTAGTAAGTTTAACATGGAGGTTAGTAAGTTTAACATGAAGGTTAGTAAGTTTAACATGAAGGTTAGTAAGTTTAACATGAAGGTTAGTAAGTTTAACATGAAGGTTAGTAAGTTTAACATGAAGGTTAGTAAGTTTAACATGAAGGTTAGTAAGTTTAACATGAAGGTTAGTAAGTTTAACATGGAGGTTAGTAAGTTTAACATGTAGGTTAGTAAGTTTAACATGTAGGTTAGTAAGTTTAACATGAAGGTTAGTAAGTTTAACATGAAGGTTAGTAAGTTTAACATGAAGGTTAGTAAGTTTAACATGTAGGTTAGTAAGTTTAACATGAAGGTTAGTAAGTTTAACATGAAGGTTAGTAAGTTTAACATGAAGGTTAGTAAGTTTAACATGAAGGTTAGTAAGTTTAACATGAAGGTTAGTAAGTTTAACATGAAGGTTAGTAAGTTTAACATGGAGGTTAGTAAGTTTAACATGTAGGTTAGTAAGTTTAACATGTAGGTTAGTAAGTTTAACATGAAGGTTAGTAAGTTTAACATGAAGGTTAGTAAGTTTAACATGAAGGTTAGTAAGTTTAACATGTAGGTTAGTAAGTTTAACATGTAGGTTAGTAAGTTTAACATGTAGGTTAGTAAGTTTAACATGAAGGTTAGTAAGTTTAACATGTAGGTTAGTAAGTTTAACATGAAGGTTAGTAAGTTTAACATGTAGGTTAGTAAGTTTAACATGTAGGTTAGTAAGTTTAACATGAAGGTTAGTAAGTTTAACATGTAGGTTAGTAAGTTTAACATGAAGGTTAGTAAGTTTAACATGTAGGTTAGTAAGTTTAACATGAAGGTTAGTAAGTTTAACATGAAGGTTAGTAAGTTTAACATGAAGGTTAGTAAGTTTAACATGTAGGTTAGTAAGTTTAACATGTAGGTTAGTAAGTTTAACATGTAGGTTAGTAAGTTTAACATGAAGGTTAGTAAGTTTAACATGTAGGTTAGTAAGTTTAACATGAAGGTTAGTAAGTTTAACATGTAGGTTAGTAAGTTTAACATGTAGGTTAGTAAGTTTAACATGAAAGTTAGTAAGTTTAACATGTAGGTTAGTAAGTTTAACATGTAGGTTAGTAAGTTTAACATGAAGGTTAGTAAGTTTAACATGAAGGTTAGTAAGTTTAACATGTAGGTTAGTAAGTTTAACATGTAGGTTAGTAAGTTTAACATGTAGGTTAGTAAGTTTAACATGAAGGTTAGTAAGTTTAACATGAAGGTTAGTAAGTTTAACATGAAGGTTAGTAAGTTTAACATGAAGGTTAGTAAGTTTAATATGTAGGTTAGTAAGTTTAACATGAAGGTTAGTAAGTTTAACATGTAGGTTAGTAAGTTTAACATGTAGGTTAGTAAGTTTAACATGAAGGTTAGTAAGTTTAACATGTAGGTTAGTAAGTTTAACATGTAGGTTAGTAAGTTTAACATGAAGGTTAGTAAGTTTAACATGAGGGTTAGTAAATTTAACATGTAGGTTAGTAAGTTTAACATGAAGGTTAGTAAGTTTAACATGAAGGTTAGTAAGTTTAACATGAAGGTTAGTAAGTTTAACATGAAGGTTAGTAAGTTTAACATGGAGGTTATTAAGTTTAACATGAAGGTTAGTAAGTTTAACATGAAGGTTAGTAAGTTTAACATGAAGGTTAGTAAGTTTAACATGAAGGTTAGTAAGTTTAGCATGAAGGTTAGTAAGTTTAACATGTAGGTTAGTAAGTTTAGCATGGAGGTTAGTAAGTTTAACATGTAGGTTAGTAAGTTTAACATGAAGGTTAGTAAGTTTAGCATGAAGGTTAGTAAGTTTAACATGTAGGTTAGTAAGTTTACATGTAGGTTAGTAAGTTTAGCATGGAGGTTAGTAAGTTTAACATGTAGGTTAGTAAGTTTAACATGAAGGATAGTCAGTTTAGCATAAAGGTTAGTAAGTTTAACATGTAGGTTAGTAAGTTTAACATGGAGGCTAGTAAGTTTAACATGGAGGCTAGTAAGTTTAACATGGAGGCTAGTAAGTTTAACATGGAGGCTAGTAAGTTTAACATGGAGGCTAGTAAGTTTAACATGGAGGCTAGTAAGTTTAACATGGAGGCTAGTAAGTTTAACATGGAGGCTAGTAAGTTTAACATGAAGGTTAGTAAGTTTAGCATGATGGTTAGTAAGTTTAGCATGAAGGTTAGTAAGTTTAGCATGAAGGTTAGTAAGTTTAACATGGAGGCTAGTAAGTTTAACATGGAGGCTAGTAAGTTTAAAATGGAGGCTAGTAAGTTTAACATGGAGGCTAGTAAGTTTAACATGGAGGTTAGTAAATTTAACATGGAGGTTAGTAAATTTAACATGGAGGTTAGTAAATTTAACATGGAGGTTAGTAAGTTTAACATGGAGGTTAGTAAGTTTAACATGGAGGTTAGTAAGTTTAACATGTAGGTTAGTAAGTTTAACATGGAGGTTAGTAAGTTTAACATGGAGGTTAGTAAGTTTAACATGGAGGCAAGTTTAACATGAAGGTTAGCAAGTTTAACATGCAGGTTAGTAAGTTTAACATGAAGGTTAGTAAGTTTAACATGTAGGTTAGTAAGTTCAACATGGAGGTTAGTAAGTTCACCATGGAGGTTAGTAAGTTCAACATGGAGGTTAGTAAGTTTAACATTGAGGTTAGTAAGTTCAACATGGAGGTTAGTAAGTTCAACATGGAGGTTAGTAAGTTCCTGACTACTGGATATAGAGAGTTGAGGACAGATGGGGAGTTGCTTCACTTACTGGAGTGTTTTCAGGGTTGGTTTTGGCACCGGAATTAACTGAAGAATTGGTTAAAATTAAAAAAAAAACATACTTTGGCATATTTTAGTAGTTTTTAGGTTTAATTTTAGTTTTAGCTCAATATTTTTATGTACCCCAGACCCATGGTGTGAGTGGTAGTCAAAAGATTACAGAGATACATAATGGGTCCAGGAACTGGGGCCGCGAAGTTCTGATGGCTGAACAAGTTACAGTGATAATGAACTGTTTACATGTTTATATCTGGTCACAATCGCAATGAGTTATTTATGAAGACGTGAATTAGGTCTCACACTCAAAAAAAAAAAAGTTTTAATGCTTTATTTACATCGAGCAAAGTCAGTGTATTTTTCTAGAATGATGTGTAATATAGCACAGTGGATAAAATACTTTGACATTTCTTGAACATACCTGAATGACTTGTCTCTGAGTTCATTAATTTTATCGTATTCCAGTATATAATGTTGCCGGGTGTGAGAGTTATTCATCTTACATGATTTACATGTCGTTTGGTCTACATCTGGTGGTGGTGATTAACTTCCCAAAGAGTCTGCTTATTTTGTTGGACGCACCATAGACATGTGGCTCCTCCTGCATGATTTAACGATGATAGATGGACTGACTGGTGTCAGTTTCCCTCAGACTTTAGTCAATAAAGTTCAGCTGAAGTTCTTTTTGTATTATTGTTCTCAAACTGCTAACTGGCAGCCCAAGCTTGTAACCTACTCCCTCTTTGAAGGCACATTTATAACTTAGCCAATTCATCAGTTTTACCATACATCTGAAGACCGACTCCATACCTGTGTCTGGCTACTGACATAAACATGCCACAGTTTATACTTAAAAAGTTGGGAGCCTTTATGGAAGATGAAGTATCAGTTACAATTAAAGTGTCAACCTTATGTACACTGATGTATTCAAGTGCAAAGATTATGGCAAACAGTCCAGTATGAAGGGTAGAGGCCCAGTTATTGATGCGTCCTCCAATTTATGAGAAACATCACTCTATATATACATTTTAGGTTGGTTATGTGAGCTGAATTAGGTTTTGCTTTGTCCCACTGGTTAGTCCGGAAATATACTAAGGTTGTTTTATAGGCGAAAGTGACCCAGAACGGTGGCTGGAAACTGATTATTATACAGGCTTTCTCCCCCTCCCCTATTCCCTTTATATACCCTGAAATATACCTGGTTTAACTAACTCAGCAACTACTGGGACTCCCCGATATGCTTCGGCGGGATGTTTTAGACGAGAAATAGGGAAAAACATCATATTAGTTGATTTCATAGTAAAGAACAACTTTGGAAAAGCAGAAGTCTGGGGACGTTAATAATGCAGAAAAATTAGCTGATGGGCCGAATTTTGGACTATTAATAAGTGGGTATGGCAATGGGAAATCCTTTCACCTGTCCTTAGCAATTTGTACATGGAACATTTTGAAATAAAACTCCTTAACAAAATCCTTCCCAAAAGAGCTCAGCGGTACAAAATGATACTTTTTTGTGTCTAATGCCTAAGAATATAGATATAAATCATTTCCCTGTTGAATTAAGCAGTCAAACTCATTCCATAAATTTTGCTGTTGAGTTTGAACCAAATAACTCATTCCTTTTTTATAGACGTCTTAATTATTAAAGGAAACAATGATTCTAAATGTAAAACATACAGAAAAACAACAAAAACTGTTCTTATTCACATCACGATAGAATTAAAATTTCTATATTCACGTCCATTTTTTTTTTTTTTTTTTGAGAAGTTTACGTATTTGCAGCCCAGAGTTCATTGATGAAGAAATTTTGAAAAATTATGAAATAGCTAATAATCTAAAATGCCCAAAACACTTAACTGATAAATCCTTAAAAAATGCTGCAGATACTTTAGCAATTGAAAAAAGGACAACCATATTCAAGAATATCGGTTCTCCCTCATCATGAAAACCTTCTTTATACACATTCTCTACCAAAAAACTTTAAAATCAAAGTTGCATTTATAACAGAAAAACTTTTGATTAAAAATTTCCCCCAAAATACCGACGGCTGTGTCGACGAGTTTCCTTGTAAAAAACAAAAGTAAAAAAAATGTAATTAAGTTTATTATAATCAAGCTAAGATTACACCAACATAAATATAGAATTAAAACTGAAAAAGAGTCTGATACCTTGTTTATTCTTGCTAAAGATTTTAACAATTCAATTGATTTTCAAATTGCCGAGAAAATTGTATCATGTTGAGATGAACAACTGAATCAAGCTTAATAAAAAATAGTTTTTAATTTAATGTGAATATTGGTTTCAGATTATACAGATTAGATTTATACAAAATTAATAAACTTTTGAAAAAATTTAAGCTATGTTTGACAAGTCCCGGACCATCCCACCCGCATCATCATGAGGGGACTGATGAGGTGTTGGATGTCTTTAAAGTTCCCTGATAATGGGAGAAATCACGAAAGCGCTTGGAAGTTGACTTTTCACAGTCGTTGTTTTGCATATATATATCTCCAATACACCAGGGAGGAAGGAGGGGCAGCCGCCAGCTTCAGGGAGTCCCAGAAGTCTAGAAAATATGGAGAACTTGCCCATCATTATGTTTGTTCCCATAGGCTCAGAGACCCTTGGCTCATGGGGAAAGAGTCTATCCAAGTTCCTTAAGGAACTTGGAAAAAGACTCATCAGGGTAACTAGGGATCCCAGGGCAGCTAGTTTTCTATTCTAGCGGCTCAGTGCGGCTGTTCAAAGGGGTAATGTCTGCTGTATTTTGGGTACACGCCCCAGCTCTGAGGAGCTGGATGAGATTTTCGCATTATAATCTGTGACACACACGTAACATGTACTGTACATGCCACCTTTAAATCAACAGTGTATCTCTTAAATCTTCTGTATCATATTATGTAATAAAATATACCTATTGGTAAAAACGAATGAAAAGATGGGTTGGTAGGGGAAGTGGAATATTCAAACGGCTTCAGGACGAAATCCAAATATTCTTCCTTGAAGCCTTTTTATCCACTTCTCCGAGGCTATGGGTCCCACAATTTACACCAGAGGTGGACCCGAGTGCAAAAATTATAGGGGGATAAGTCTGTTGAGTGTACCTGGTAAAGTGTATGGTAGAGTTATAATTGAAAGAATTAAGAGTAAGACGGAGAATAGGATAGCAGATGAACAAGGAGGCTTTAGGAAAGGTAGGGGGTGTGTGGACCAGGTGTTTACAGTGAAACATATAAGTGAACAGTATTTAGATAAGGCTAAAGAGGTCTTTGTGGCATTTATGGATTTGGAAAAGGCGTATGACAGGGTGGATAGGGGGGCAATGTGGCAGATGTTGCAAGTGTATGGTGTAGGAGGTAGGTTACTGAAAGCAGTGAAGAGTTTTTACGAGGATAGTGAGGCTCAAGTTAGAGTATGTAGGAAAGAGGGAAATTTTTTCCCAGTAAAAGTAGGCCTTAGACAAGGATGTGTGATGTCACCGTGGTTGTTTAATATATTTATAGATGGGGTTGTAAGAGAAGTAAATGCGAGGGTCTTGGCAAGAGGCGTGGAGTTAAAAGATAAAGAATCACACACAAAGTGGGAGTTGTCACAGCTGCTCTTTGCTGATGACACTGTGCTCTTGGGAGATTCTGAAGAGAAGTTGCAGAGATTGGTGGATGAATTTGGTAGGGTGTGCAAAAGAAGAAAATTAAAGGTGAATACAGGAAAGAGTAAGGTTATGAGGATAACAAAAAGATTAGGTGATGAAAGATTGAATATCAGATTGGAGGGAGAGAGTATGGAGGAGGTGAACGTATTCAGATATTTGGGAGTGGACGTGTCAGCGGATGGGTCTATGAAAGATGAGGTGAATCATAGAATTGATGAGGGAAAAAGAGTGAGTGGTGCACTTAGGAGTCTGTGGAGACAAAGAACTTTGTCCTTGGAGGCAAAGAGGGGAATGTATGAGAATATAGTTTTACCAACGCTCTTATATGGGTGTGAAGCGTGGGTGATGAATGTTGCAGCGAGGAGAAGGCTGGAGGCAGTGGAGATGTCATGTCTGAGGGCAATGTGTGGTGTGAATATAATGCAGAGAATTCGTAGTTTGGAAGTTAGGAGGAGGTGCGGGATTACCAAAACTGTTGTCCAGAGGGCTGAGGAAGGGTTGTTGAGGTGGTTCGGACATGTAGAGAGAATGGAGCGAAACAGAATGACTTCAAGAGTGTATCAGTCTGTAGTGGAAGGAAGGCGGGGTAGGGGTCGGCCTAGGAAGGGTTGGAGGGAGGGGGTAAAGGAGGTTTTGTGTGCGAGGGGCTTGGACTTCCAGCAGGCATGCGTGAGCGTGTTTGATAGGAGTGAATGGAGACAAATGGTTTTTAATACTTGACGTGCTGTTGGAGTGTGAGCAAAGTAACATTTATGAAGGGATTCAGGGAAACCGGCAGGCCGGACTTGAGTCCTGGAGATGGGAAGTACAGTGCCTGCACTCTGAAGGAGGGGTGTTAATGTTGCAGTTTAAAAACTGTAGTGTAAAGCACCCTTCTGGCAAGACAGTGATGGAGTGAATGATGGTGAAAGTTTTTCTTTTTCGGGCCACCCTGCCTTGGTGGGAATCGGCCGGTGTGATAATAAAAAAAAAAATATATATATATATAAATATATATATATATATATATATATATATATATATATATCTATATATATATATAAACGCTTATCTCTAGCCGAAGGAGACTCGAACCTACGAACCTTGGAACAAGATACGCAGTGCTATATTTCGCCTGCCCTTGCGAATTCCGTGCATTGTTAAAATCTCCAGTTGGTCGATGCATACAGGGGATGAGATGAAAAGCTCTAAGTCTTCTCCTTGAAAGCTGGCTGCCTTGGATCAACGTCTAACATTGTGCTAGGCGCCAAGGTATTGTCCAGTGTGGTGAGAATGGTATAGCACTGCGTACCTTGTTTCAAGGTTCGTAGGTTCGAGTCTCCTTCGGCTAGAGATCAGTGTTTGTGTATATTTCGCCTGCTCTTGCGAATTCCTTATATATATATATATATATATATATATATATATATATATATATATATATATATATATATATATATATATTTATTTATTTATTTATTTTAACATGTCGGCCGTCTCCATCCGAGGCAGGGTGACCCAAAAAGAAAGAAAAACCCCAAAAAGAAAATACTTTCATCATTCGACACTTTCACCTCACTCACATATAATCACTGTTTTTGCAGAGGTGCTCAGAACACAACAGTTTAGAAGCATATACGTATAAAAATACACAACATATCCCTCCAAACTGCTAATATCCCGAACCCCTCCTTTAGAGTGCAGGCATTGTACTTCCCATTTCCAGGACTCAAGTCCGGCTATATAAAAATAACCTGTTTCCCTGAATCCCTTCAGTAAATATTACCCTGCTCACACTCCAACAGATCGTCAGGGCCCAAATACCATTCGTCTCCATTCAATCCTATCGAACACACTCATGCACGCCTGCTGGAAGTCCAAGCCCCTCGCCCACAAAACCTCCCTTACCCCTTCCAACCTTTTCGAGGACGACCCCTACCCCGCCTTCCTTCCCCTACAGAATTATACGCTCTTCATGTCATTCTACTTTGATCCATTCTCTCTAAATGACCAAACCACCTCAACAACCCATCGTCAGCCCTCTGACTAATATTTTTATTATATTATATTGTTATATTTATTATATATTATACTTTTATTATATATTACTGATTATTAGTAGAATTTGCCTAAAAATATTACCTCAGGATGTTAGGTTAGGTGAGGTTTCTAAGTTATGCTTAGTCAAAACATTCACTTATTTTATTGTCATTCAAAAAATATATCTAACCATCTATTAAATGTAAATCTATATATTCCAAAAATTCGAAACTAATTAAATGAAGCTATACATCCTTGACACTAATTATGAGACAAATCTTTCAATAATTTAATTAAAAATAAACTATAAATTTACAAGTCCTGGACACCATGTAGAGAAGACAAACATATACATCCTTTATCAAAAATACATTATATACACTAAAGCTTGTGCACTAATTTTATAAGTCATACGTGGAACAAAACTTTAAAACGCCATTAACCCAGAACTTGTGGAACTAGAGCAGGGTGACGGAAATGTGTGACCTTGGTTGTATTGGTGCTACACCTGGAGTGAGGTCACTGGGCCTCCTGCGAGTAGGGACTGGTCAGCGAGGTCAATCAGAGGTCCTGAGGCGTTCAAACTTGGCAACTCTCCCCCAACTTCACTTGACAAGTGGAAAAAGACACTTGTATACAATTCAGGAGATTTATTAAAGGAAACATTGGACACGAGTGGCTTCATCAGTCCTAATGCAGTGTATGCTAAAGAAGGTTAATATAGTGGACAGTACAAGTGACCAGAAACAAAAGTGACGTGAAGCAGGAGGTACACCAAACTGCACAAAATATGTTGGACAAATAAATGATACATTAATATATATTTATACATACATTATATATATATATATATATATATATATATATATATATATATATATGTCGTGCCGAATAGGCAGAACTTGCGATTTTGGCTTAAATAGCAACGCTCATCTTGCGGTATGGGACAAGTGAAAATTTGTGTATGCAATAATTTCGTCAAAATCATTCTGAACCTAACGAAAAAAAATATATTTCACTGTGTTTGTTTAGTATTAAATTATTGTAAACATATCTAAAATATATTTAGTTGGGTTAGGCTAAAATAAATTCTTCTTGTTATAATAAGGTTAGGTAAGTTTTCTAAGTTCCTTTTGGTGCAAAATTATAAATTTTTGCATCAACATTAATGAAAAAAATATATCTTTAAACGTATAAGAGAAAATTTTAGAAAGGACTTAATTTTAAATGAGTTCTTGCTAACTGACCAGTTTTACATATTCGGCACGACATATATATATATATATATATATATATATATATATATATATATATATATATATATATATATTATATATATATATATATATATATATAATATATATATATATATATATATATATATATATATATATATGTATATTTTATTACATAATATGGCACAGAAGATTTAAGAGATACATTGTTGATATAAAGGTGGCATATACGGTATATATATATATATATATATATATATATATATATATATATATATATATATATATATATATATATATATACAAAGGAATTCGCGAAAGCAGGCGAAATATGCACAAACACTGATCTCTGGCTGAAGGAGACTCGAACCTACGAACCTTAGGACAAGGTACGCAGTGCTTTACCAATCTACCCCCACTGTGTAGGTAGGTTGGTGGGTAGATTGGTAAAGCACTGCGTACCTTGTCCTAAGGTTCGAGTCTCCTTCAGCCAGAGATCAGTGTTTGTATATATATATATATATATATATATATATATATATATATATATATATATATATATATATATATATATATATATATATATATATATATATATATATATATATTATTATCACACTGGCCGATTCCCACCAAGGCAGGGTGGCCCGAAAAAGAAAAACTTTCATCATCATTCACTCCATCACTGTCTTGCCAGAAGGGTGCTTCACACTACAGTTTTTAAACTGCAACATTAACACCCCTCCTTCAGAGTGCAGGCACTGTACTTCCCATCTCCAGGACTCAAGTCCGGCCTGCCGGTTTCCCTGAATCCCTTCATAAATGTTACTTTGCTCACACTCCAACAGCACGTCAAGTATTAAAAACCATTTGTCTCCATTCACTCCTATCAAACACGCTCATGCATGCCTGCTGGAAGTCCAAGCCCCTCGCACACAAAACCTCCTTTACCCCCTCCCTCCAACCTTTCCTAGGCCGACCCCTTCCCCGCCTTCCTTCCACTACAGACTGATACACTCTTGAAGTCATTCTGTTTCGCTCCATTCTCTCTACATGTCCGAACCACCTCAACAACCCTTCCTCAGCCCTCTGGACAACAGTTTTGGTAATCCCGCACCTCCTCCTAACTTCCAAACTACGAATTCTCTGCATTATATTCACACCACACATTGCCCTCAGACATGACATCTCCACTGCCTCCAGCCTTCTCCTCGCTGCAACATTCATCACCCACGCTTCACACCCATATAAGAGCGTTGGTAAAACTATACTCTCATACATTCCCCTCTTTGCCTCCAAGGACAAAGTTCTTTGTCTCCACAGACTCCTAAGTGCACCACTCACTCTTTTTCCCTCATCAATTCTATGATTCACCCCATCTTTCATAGACCCATCCGCTGACACGTCCACTCCCAAATATCTGAATACGTTTACCTCCTACATACTCTCTCCCTCCAATCTGATATTCAATCTTTCATCACCTAATCTTTTTGTTATCCTCATAACCTTACTCTTTCTGTATTCACCTTCAATTTTCTTCTTTTGCACACCCTACCAAATTCATCCACCAATCTCTGCAACTTCTCTTCAGAATCTCCCAAGAGCACAGTGTCATCAGCAAAGAGCAGCTGTGACAACTCCCACTTTGTGTGTGATTCTTTATCTTTTAACTCCACGCCTCTTGCCAAGACCCTCGCATTTACTTCTCTTACAACCCCATCTATAAATATATTAAACAACCACGGTGACATCACACATCCTTGTCTAAGGCCTACTTTTACTGGGAAAAAATTTCCCTCTTTCCTACATACTCTAACTTGAGCCTCACTATCCTCGTAAAAACTCTTCACTGCTTTCAGTAACCTACCTCCTACACCATACACTTGCAACATCTGCCACATTGCCCCCCTATCCACCCTGTCATACGCCTTTTCCAAATCCATAAATGCCACAAAGACCTCTTTAGCCTTATCTAAATACTGTTCACTTATATGTTTCACTGTAAACACCTGGTCCACACACCCCCTACCTTTCCTAAAGCCTCCTTGTTTATCTGCTATCCTATTCTCCGTCTTACTCTTAATCCTTTCAATTATAACTCTACCATACACTTTACCAGGTACACTCAACAGACTTATCCCCCTATAATTTTTGCACTCTCTTTTATCCCCTTTGCCTTTATACAAAGGAACTATGCATGCTCTCTGCCAATCCCTAGGTACCTTACCCTCTTCCATACATTTATTAAATAATTGCACCAACCACTCCAAAACTATATCCCCACCTGCTTTTAACATTTCTATCTTTATCCCATCAATCCCGGCTGCCTTACCCCCTTTCATTTTACCTACTGCCTCACAAACTTCCCCCACACTCACAACTGGCTCTTCCTCACTCCTACAAGATGTTATTCCTCCTTGCCCTATACACGAAATCACTGCTTCCCTATCTTCATCAACATTTAACAATTCCTCAAAATATTCCCTCCATCTTCCCAATACCTCTAACTCTCCATTTAATAACTCTCCTCTCCTATTTTTAACTGACAAATCCATTTGTTCTCTAGGCTTTCTTAACTTGTTAATCTCACTCCAAAACTTTTTCTTATTTTCAACAAAATTTGTTGATAACATCTCACCCACTCTCTCATTTGCTCTCTTTTTACATTGCTTCACCACTCTCTTAACCTCTCTCTTTTTCTCCATATACTCCTCCCTCCTTGCATCACTTCTACTTTGTAAAAACTTCTCATATGCTAACTTTTTCTCCCTTACTACTCTCTTTACATCATCATTCCACCAATCGCTCCTCTTCCCTCCTGCACCCACTTTTCTGTAACCACAAACTTCTGCTGAACACTCTAACACTACATTTTTAATCCTACCCCATACCTCTTCGACCCCATTGCCTATGCTCTCATTAGCCCATCTATCCTCCAATAGCTGTTTATATCTTACCCTAACTGCCTCCTCTTTTAGTTTATAAACCTTCACCTCTCTCTTCTCTGATGCTTCTATTCTCCTTGTATCCCATCTACCTTTTACTCTCAGTGTAGCTACAATATATATATATATATATATATATATATATATATATATATATATATATATATATATATATATATATATATATATATATATATATATGCATGCAATAAGATTACAGTAAACAGGTGATTTTAAAATATGCAAAACAACCACTGTGAAAGAGTAGCGAAATTCCAAGCGCTTTCGTGACTACTCACATTGACAATGTGAGTAGTTACGAAATCGCTTGGAAATTCGCAACTCTTTCACAGTGGTTGTTTTGTATATATATATATTATATATATATATATATATATATATATATTATATATATATATATATATATATATATATATTATATATATATATATATATATATATATATATATATATATATATATATATACATATATATATTATATATATATATATATATATATATATATATATATATATATATATATATATATATATATATATATATATAGACACACACAATATATATATATATATATATATATATATATATATATATACATACATACATTATATATATATATATATATACATACATACATTATATATATATATATATATATATATATATATATATATATATATATATATATATATATATATAGACAAAAAATATATATATATATATATATATATATATATATATATATAAAGAAAGAAAATATATATATATATATATATATATATACATACATTATATATATATATATATATATATATATATATATATATATATATATATATATATATATATATATATATATATATATGTAGCATATATTAGTATATGTAATAAGATCACAGTACACAGGTGATATCACAATATGCAGAACAACCACTGTGAAAAAAAAAATAGTGAAATTACGAGAGAGCTTGAAATTTCACTATGATGGATTTAGAAAGGCTTAAGAGTAACTCTGGTCAGATTACTGACAGTGATAAGGATATGTGTGAAATTCTCAATACCTACTTCCTCTCAGTTTTCTCCCTGGAAAATAATAGCGATATTCCTGAAATAATAGATTAAGTAGAACAGGATAATAAACTATGCACGATTGCGGTACCTACTGACATGGTCCTCAGACAAATAGAGAAACTAAAACTTAACAAATCCCCAGGTCCTGATGAACTGTTTGCAAGGGTGTTAAAGGAATGTAAAGATGAACTTAGCATACCTTTGGCTAATCTTTTTAACAGATCACTACAAACTGGCATAGTGCCTGATAAGTGGAAAATGGAAAATGTAATACCTATTTACAAGGCAGGTGACAGGTCCTTGGCTTCGAACTATAGACCAATAAGCCTTACCTACATAGTGGGAAAATTTATGGAATCAACAATTGCCGAATTCGTAGCCATCTTGACAGGCACAGATTGATTAATGAATCTCAACACGGTTTTACAAAGGGGCGTTCCTGTTTTACGGATTTACTAACATTTTTCACTACGGTGTTTGAGGAGGTAGATCATGGTAATGAATATGATATTGTGTATATGGACTTCAGTAAGGCTTTCGATAGAGTTCCACATCAGAGGCTATTGAGGAAACTTAAGACACACGGAATAGGTGGAAATTTTTTTTCCTGGGTAGAGGCATGGCTGACAAATAGGCAGCTGACAAATAAGCGGTGTTCCTCAGGGGTCAGTGTTGGGTCCGTTGTTGTTCACAATTTACATAAACGACATAGATGAGGGAATAAATAGCGACATAAGCAAATTTGCTGATGACACCAAAATAGGCCGTTCAATTCATTCTAATGAGGACACTAGAGCACTCCAGGATGATTGGAATAGACTGATGCAATGGTCGGAGAAGTGGCAGATGCTGTTTAATATAGACAAATGCAAAGTTCTAAATGTTGGACAGGAAAATAACCATGCCACATATAAACTAAATAATGTAGATCTTAATACCAGTGATTGCAAAGAATATTTAGGAGTTCCGGTTAGCAATAATCTAAAACCAAGACAACAGTGCATTAGTGTTTCCAATAAAGCTAACAAGAATCCTTGGCTTCATATCTAGAAGTATAAATAATAGAAGTCCTCAGGTTGTTCTTCAACTCCATATATCCTTGGTTAGGCCTTATTTAGACTATGCTGCACAGTTCTGGTCACCGTATTACAGAATGGATATAAATGCTCTGGAAAACGTACAGAGAAGGATGACAAAGATGATCCCATGTATCAGAAATCTTCCCTGTGAGGATCGACTGAGGGCCTTGAATCTGTACTCTCTAGAAAGGCGTAGAATTAGGGGGGGATATGATCGAGGTGTATAATGGAAAACAGGAATAAATAAAGACTATGTAAATAGCATGGTGTGACTTGAAAAAGCCCACTGTGTGGGTGAAACGTTGTCAATAAAGGATCACATTATACTGCATTTGTGTTTATATTTCCATGTAAATAGCATGCTGAAAAATTCCAGCCAAGACAGGACTCGCAGCAATGGTTTCAAGTCGGAAAAAATTCAGATTCAGGAAGGATATAGGAAATCACTGCTTTGGTAATAGAGTTGTGGATGAGTATAACAAACTCCCGAGTACAGTTATAGAGGCTAAAACGTTGTGTAGTTTTAAAAATAGATTAGATAAATACATGAGTGGGTGTGGGTGGGTGTGAGTTGGACCTGACTAGCTTGTGCTGCTGGGTCTGGTGCCGTGCTCCTTCCTTGAGTGGAGGTGACCAGACTGGGTGGGTCATTGGGCTAATCCTGGGGGGAGGGAGACATTGACCTACTCCGCATGGGTCAGTAGGCCTGTTGCAGTGTTCCTTCTTTCTTATGTTCTTATGATAGGGTGAATTGGGAAACAATGTGACAGATGTTACCAGTGTATGGAACAGGTAGTAATTTACTAAATGCAGTAAAGAGTTCTTATGAGGATAGTGAGACTCAGGTTAGGGTGTGTAGGAGAAAGGGAGAATACTTCCCGGTTCAAGTAGGTTTTAGACAGGGATGTGTAATGTCCCCATGGTTGTTTATTATATTTATAGATGGAGTTGTAAAATAAGTAAATTATAGGGTGTTGGGAAGAGTGGTGGGATTATGGGGAACCAAATACAAAATGTGAGTTAACACAATTACTTTTTGCTGATGATACTGTGCTTTTTGGGATATTCTAAATAGAAGTTGCAAAGGTTAGTGGATGAGTTTGAGTGTGTAAAGGAAGACAATTGAAAGTGAACATAGATAAGAGTATGGTGACGACGGTATCAAATGACTTAGGTAAAGAAAAATTTATTACATTGGAGGGAGGGGGTATGAAAAAAGTGAGTGTGTTCAGATATTTAGGAGTTGACTTGTCAGCAGATGGGTTTATGAAGGACAAGGTTAACCAAACAACTAATGAAGGAGAAAAGGTGAGTGGTGCGTTGAGGTATCTGTGGAGAAAAAAAAAGTTATCCATGGAAGAGCAAACTGGTGTTTCCCTGAACAGACAGGAAAAGAAAATTGGTAGGTCCCTAAAGAAGGAAATGTATGAAAGTATAGTAGTACCAACACTCTTATATGGGTGTGAAGCTTGGGTTGTGAATGCTGCAGCGAGGATGCGGCTGGAGGCAGTGAAGATGTCCTAAGGGCAATGTGTGGTGTAAATATTATGCAGAGAATTCGTAGTGTGGAAATTAGGAGGAGATATGGAGTTAGTAAAAGTATTATTCAGAAGGATGAAGAGCGGTGGTTCAGGTGGTTTGGTCATTTAGAGAGGATGGAGCAAACTAGATTGACTTCGAGGGTGTATAAATCTGTAGTGGAGAGAAGGGGTAGGGTTCGTCCTAGTAAAGGATGGAGGGAGGGGGGTAAAAGAGGTTTTGTGTGCGTGGGGCATGGACATGCAGCAGGCATATGTGAGTGTATTAGGAGTGAGTGGAGACGAGTGGTTTTTGGGACCTGACGAACTGTTGGAGTGTGAGCAGGATAATATTTTGTAGAGAGATTCAAGGAAATGGGTTCACCGGACTTGACTCCTGGAGGTGAGAAGTACAATGTCTGCACCTTAAAGGAGGAATTTGGAATTTTGGCTGTTTGGAGTGACATCTTAATTGTAGTATCTGGGCGCCTATGCAAAACAGTGATTATGTGAATGATGGCGATAGTGTTTTCCTTTTTTGGTCACCCTGCCTCGGTGGGAGACGGCAGACGTGTTGAAAAAAAATGTAAATGAGAAGGGTTGGATTTAAGCAGGACCTGCCTAGTATGGGCCGGTACTACAGAGTTTCTCTATCCTCACAGTGTTCACTTAACATGTATCCTAACATGGATCACCATCTTCTAGCCAAAAGCCCGGAAGCAACGAAGCTTTCGGATCTTTGCACATTGTGTCAGTTGTGTCAGTCAAGGCAGCAACATACAGCGACCTTCGCTTCTGTCGGTCATTTTCGCCGATGGTTAACTGTGCTTCATTAATTAATACCTCACTAAGTGGACACATTATCCCTCTAATGAAAAACGGTATAGTGATAATATAAGATGTGGAAAAAGACATTTTTTATACTGTTCAAGACATTTATTACAGGAAACGTTTCCTTTAATTACCAGTATAACAATAGTATACAACATCGACAAGTTAGACATCTTTATTCCGAAACGTTTAGTCTACGCAAAAGGAATCTTCAGATGAATACAGAAGACGCGGCATAAGCAGTGATGTGAAGACAATGTAATCAGTCCATCACTCTCGAAAACATAGTTTTAAGGTGGTCAGTCCCTCAGCCTGAAGAAGAGTTCTATTTCCTAGTCCGGAATAATATGAAGCTGAAACATCAGAATGGAATTTTATATACTGTGAATTTCATATAACCTGTAGTTACCAGCGGTCGCAATATACACAACGAGAAGCAATTATTACTAAAGAAAAAGCGTCCTTCCTCCAAAATTTGCACCAGTCAACTATAGTGAAAATATAGCATTTATTGTGGTGGAGACGAAAAAAAAAAATAGAAAAGCCAGATACAGCGATTGATAAACAAGGAGGTCAACCGTTCGTCATTGTAGGAGCTGCCAGATATCACCGGCTCTTCAACACGCAAGTTATACTTTTGTATCAGTCAAATCACATATTACTCGGGTAGATAATTTCCAGTAGATCCTTCATGTGTTAGCTCAAATCACCGACCAGTATGTTTTAAATAAGTGACCCACTGATCAGAGCAGATCGACTGGTCCGAACCCTTGACTGGTCCGAACCCGGGACTGGTTTCAAACAGTTTCGTTGGACAATAAAGCAGACTGTAAGATAAGATAAGATTTCGTTCGGATTTTTAACCCCGGAGGGTTAGCCACCCAGGATAACCCAAGAAAGTCAGTGCGTCATCGAGGACTGTCTAACTTATTTCCATTGGGGTCCTTAATCTTGTCCCCCAGGATGCGACCCACACCAGTCGACTAACACCCAGGTACCTATTTGCTGCTAGGTGAACAAGACAACAGGTGTAAGGAAACGTGTCGAAATGTTTCCACCCGCCGGGAATCGAACCCGGGCCCTCCGTGTGTGAAGCGGGAGCTTTAGCCACCAGGCCACCGGGTCACCGGATAAACGGATGGGGTTGTAGGCGCCCTTATAAACACAAACATTAAAAATCAGGAACGTGACGGTAAGCTGTCCAATATACAAAAAGAGTTAGAAACAGAAATACAAATAGCTAGAGCTTCATTTAAGGTTATTAATATAATATTCAAGAGGTTGCTAGTAGAATTGCAGTAAATCAACCATTCAAATCATTATGAAGCTGTGTGTAGTCTGTGGTCAGTCAAACAAACGGGCTTCCACATGGATAAATTGTCATTTTTGTGGAAATTGGTGTCACGCCCCTTGTGCAGATATCCCAGAACTTGCTACAAGCAGTATTAAAACAGAGAAGTGTTTCTGGGTATGCCCAAATGAGGAAAATCTGTGGACTAAAATCACAAGGGTATTAAAAGAGGTCAGCATCAAAGCTGCTTTCATAGAAAACCTGGAAGCTTTCTACAACAGATGGGAACATAAAAAGTCTGGGCTGAATGGTACTGCCCTTGATACTGGCCATGTAGTCACAAACTGCAAGGCTGGAGGTGATGTCCTGGGAGACAGTAATAGTAAAGCTGGAGGTGCTGTCCTGGGAGACAGTAATGGTGAAGCTGGAGGTGCTGTCCTGGGAGACAGAAATGGTGAAGCTGGAGATACTGTCCTGGGAGACAGTAATGGTGAAGCTGGAGATTTTGTCCAGGTAGTCGGGAATTATACGCAGGAAGGAATACATATAAATGACCTCATAGGGGACAGGAGCCATAGTAGGGAAACAAGTGTAGTCAAAGATAAGATAAAACCAATATTGCAAACTAGAAATACCGCAGGAAATAGCAAACAAGAGGACTCCAATAGCAATAGTGAGGATAAATTACCAAAAACAACTTGTGGGAGCTCCATTGTTGGTGCTAGGGAGGATAGAAGACAGACAGGGAAACATGCACCAACAGGGAATACAGTCACAGAAACCCAAGGCAAGCGGAAACCAAGCCTGTGCACATACTATGCACTTGGTATCTGCTGGCATGGGAAATCTGGAAAAACAGATGGGACATGCAACTATGACCACCCTAGAAAATGCCATGCCCATATGACAACAGGAAAATGCAAACTCCCTTCCTGTAAGCTTTTTCACCCTGAAATGTGTACCTCTTCAGTACAGGAAAGACTGTGCTATAACTTAAATTGC
Organism: Cherax quadricarinatus; assembly: GCF_038502225.1. Lineage (NCBI taxonomy): Eukaryota > Metazoa > Arthropoda > Malacostraca > Decapoda > Parastacidae > Cherax > Cherax quadricarinatus. The sequence continues at coordinate 46,847,779 of NC_091312.1, forward strand.
CAGGCATACCATCTAAAGGGGACAAAAAGATACAAAACATCCAGGCAATGGGAAAACCTGGGTAGCCACAGCCACTCAAGAGGGAGAGGTTTTTTAGTGCCAGGAAGGAAAAAAAAAACTGGCAGGAAATGGCAGAAATCGTACACCAAATCCAGTCATTCCTGGAGTGGAACCACAGTCGATGGCCTCCACTCCAAACCAACAGATACAGATACTAATGCCGAAAAAAAAAATCCCCCCCAGTACCAACAATACCACCAGTCCGATAACATTCTTCTTTGCAAATATACAGGGTCTAAAGCCAGCAACAAACAACAAAATACCTTTCATCCGTGGACTGCTTGCAGAGGCAAAGGCAATGTTCGCGGCTTTCACTGAGACCCACATAAAGGATCACTTGGACAACGAAATATGGATCCCAGGTTACAATCTATACAGATGTGACAGAGTGAACAGGCAAAAGGGGGGGGTTGGCCTGTACATTGCAGAGTCACTTGTTTGCACAGAACTGCTTAATGCCTCAAATGACGTAGTGGAAGTTTTAGCAGTAAAGGTCGAGAACCAAAACCTAGTCATTGTGGTAGTCTACAAGCCTCCGGATGCAACATCCCAGCAATTCCAGGAACAGCTGTTAAAAATTGACCACTGTCTGGAAAATCTTCCAGCTCCTGCACCCAACATCTTGCTCCTGGGGGATTTCAACTTAAGGCACCTAAAATGGAGGAATATAGCAAATAATATTGTTGCAGTAATAACACCAGGAGGCAGCTCTGATGAAAACTCACACTCACACGAGCTTTTAAATCTCTGCACAAAATTCAATTTAAACCAGCAAATAATAGAGCCTACTAGACTGGAGAATACACTAGACCTCATCTTCACTAACACTGATGATCTGATAAGAAATGTCACCATATCAAAAACAATATACTCAGATCACAACATAATTGAGGTTCAGACATGTATGCGTGGAGCCCCAGACCGACAAAATGAGACTAGTCACGAGGGAGCATTCACCAAATTCAACTTCAATAACAAAAACATAAAGTGGGACCAAGTAAACCAAGTCCTAACCGATATAAGCTGGGAAGATATACTAAGCAACACAGACCCAAACTTATGCCTAGAACAGATTAACTCGGTGGCACTCGATGTATGCACAAGGCTTATTCCTCTAAGAAAAAGGAGGAGTAGATGTAAAATAGAAAGAGACAGGCGCTCCCTTTACAGGCGACGGAAAAGAATAACAGAGCGGCTAAAAGAGGTCAATATATCTGAAATGCGTAGGGAGACACTGGTCAGAGAAATAGCAAGCATCGAACTTAAGCTAAAAGAATCCTTTAGGAGTCAGGAATCGCGGGAAGAACTAAAAGCTATAAATGAAATCGAAAGAAACCCAAAGTATTTCTTCTCCTATGCCAAATCAAAATCGAGAACAACGTCCAGTATTGGGCCCCTACTTAAACAAGATGGGTCCTACACAGATGACAGCAAGGAAATGAGTGAGCTACTCAAGTCCCAATATGACTCAGTTTTTAGCAAGCCGCTAACCAGACTGAGAGTCGAAGATCAAAATGAATTTTTTATGAGAGAGCCACAAAATTTGATTAACACAAGCCTATCCGATGTTATCCTGACGCCAAATGACTTCGAACAGGGGATAAATGACATGCCCATGCGCTCTGCCCCAGGGCCAGACTCATGGAACTCTGTGTTCATCAAGAACTGCAAGAAGCCCCTATCACGAGCCTTTTCCATCCTATGGAGAGGGAGCATGGACACGGGGGTCGTCCCTCAGTTACTAAAAACAACAGACATAGCCCCACTCCACAAAGGGGGCAGTAAAGCAACAGCAAAGAACTACAGACCAATAGCACTAACATCCCATATCATAAAAATCTTTGAAAGGGTCCTAAGAAGCAAGATCACCACCCATCTAGAAACCCATCAGTTACACAACCCAGGGCAACATGGGTTTAGAACAGGTCGCTCCTGTCTGTCTCAACTACTGGATCACTACGACAAGGTCCTAAATGCACTAGAAGACAAAAAGAATGCAGATGTAATATATACAGACTTTGCAAAAGCCTTCGACAAGTGTGACCATGGCATAATAGCGCACAAAATGCGCGCTAAAGGAATAACAGGAAAAGTCGGTCGATGGATCTATAATTTCCTCACTAACAGAACACAGAGAGTAGTCGTCAACAGAGTAAAGTCCGAGGCAGCTACGGTGAAAAGCTCTGTTCCACAAGGCACAGTACTAGCTCCCATCTTGTTCCTCATCCTCATATCCGACATAGACAAGGATGTCAGCCACAGCACAGTGTCTTCCTTTGCGGATGACACCCGAATCTACATGACAGTGTCTTCCATTGCAGACACTGCAAGGCTCCAGGCGGACATCAACCAAATCTTTCAGTGGGCTGCAGAAAACAATATGAAGTTCAACGATGAGAAATTTCAATTACTCAGATATGGTAAACATGAGGAAATTAAATCTTCATCAGAGTACAAAACAAATTCTGGCCACAAAATAGAGCGAAACACCAACGTCAAAGACCTGGGAGTGATTATGTCGGAGGATCTCACCTTCAAGGACCATAACATTGTATCAATCGCATCTGCTAGAAAAATGACAGGATGGATAATGAGAACCTTCAAAACTAGGGAGGCCAAGCCCATGATGACACTCTTCAGGTCACTTGTTCTATCCAGGATGGAATATTGCTGCACTCTAACAGCACCTTTCAAGGCAGGTGAAATTGCCGACCTAGAAAATGTACAGAGAACTTTCACGGCGCGCATAACGGAGATAAAACACCTCAATTACTGGGAGCGCTTGAGGTTTCTAAACCTGTATTCCCTGGAACGCAGGAGGGAGAGATACATGATTATATACACCTGGAAAATCCTAGAGGGACTAGTACCGAACTTGCACACGAAAATCACTCACTACGAAAGCAAAAGACTTGGCAGACGATGCACCATCCCCCCAATGAAAAGCAGGGGTGTCACTAGCACGTTAAGAGACCATACAATAAGTGTCAGGGGCCCGAGACTGTTCAACTGCCTCCCAGCACACATAAGGGGGATTACCAACAGACCCCTGGCAGTCTTCAAGCTGGCACTGGACAAGCACCTAAAGTCAGTTCCTGATCAGCCGGGCTGTGGCTCGTACGTTGGTTTGCGTGCAGCCAGCAGCAACAGCCTGGTTGATCAGGCGCTGATCCACCAGGAGGCCTGGTCACAGACCGGGCCGCGGGGGCGTTGACCCCCGAAACTCTCTCCAGGTAAACTCTCCAGGTAAACTGACGAAGGTGATCTCTGTGTTGGATTGAAGACGCTGGCTGACGAAACATTTCCTGAATAATAATACTTAAGTGCTGCTTAAGTGTCTCATTTATTTCCACGTACTTAAACACACACCTCACCGAGTCTGCTGTCGCCTGGGATGTCAGCAACGTCGTGCACATTTGCCCACTTCATGGTACCATCTCCGACACGACGAAGACTGTGGCAGCACTTTTGACCACCACTCTACAGGTGACACTATCCAATCTCCTCATTTCCAAGGACTCTCTCATTACAGTCTGCTTTAACGGTGACAAAACTATAAACAGTTTGTAAATGGTCCAAGTCGGACCGAGACGTCGTCGTAAGCTCCTCTCTTCTATGTGCGGGTTATTTGTGTAACGCTCTCATCATCCGTAACTTGTAAGTGGCTCCTTTCCCTGCGTTAAGGACCTAGTAATCGGTATTTGTAAAGAAGCGTGATCGTGACGTCACCATTCAATCAACAGGCGACTTGAAATGACTCATTGAAGATCATAGTGACTAGGCCACCGTCGACTCCATCGCAAAAATCTCCACATCTCGTGCACTTAGCAAAGGTCTACGCATCTCACGTTAATCCCATGAACATAGAACCTGAGTAATTCCACCACATCAGCCCATGCTGGACTTACTATGTGCGTATACTCACCTCGCCAAGAACTGACCTTTGAAGGACAAAATATTTCTAAACCTGCAGCACAGGACACTCATAAGAACTATTCCTCCACCTCTCAACCAAAATGTCTCAAATGTAAAAGTGGGTAATTCTGCCAACATTAATAGTTATTATGTCAGACACAGCTACATCTTGGGATCTTGATACAAGAAATTCTTCAAACGCTTGAATAACCTTTAGGTATAACCTACTTCCACTAGTGTAATTTTCCAGTGATGTCGTCTCCAGCTGCTTCACTCACCTGTCTCCAGTATCAAAAGCCTCTTCTCCGCTCATATGCTCTACTTTACCAAAAATAATCGACAGAACACATCGATTGCAAGCTGGGGGACCGAGTACCTTAAACTCCTCGTCTTTCATCATTTCTTAAGTAATGGACTGAGGAAGCCACTGGCTGAAGAAGCCTACTGTGTAGGCAAAATGTTTCGAAATAAAGATACCTAACTGTTGCATATGTGTCTTATTAACCTGTCATTATTGTACCATTATTAGATTTACATTATCAGATACTGCAACATAACTTCTTGGTAAAGACGACATCGTCGACAATTTGATTGCCCGACCACGAGTTACAAGTGAGAAAGACTGGTTTGGAGAGGAACCTACCCAGTAGCATTGCTACCCAACAGCCTTACTACCCAGTACCCTTACTATCCAGCAGCCTTACTACCCAGTAGCCTTGCTACCCAGCACCCTTACTACCCAGTAGCCTTACTACCCAGTAGCCTTGCTACCCAGCAGCCTTACTACCCAGTAGCCTTTGCTACTCAACAGCCTTGCCACCCAGTAGCCTTACTACCCAGTAGCCTTACTACCCAGTAGCCTTGCCACCCAGTAGTCTTGCTACCTAGCAGCCTTGCTACCCAACAGCCTTGCCACCCAGTAGCCTTAGTACCCAGTAGCCTTACTACCCAGTAGCCTTGCTAACCAGTAGCCTTGATAACCAGTAACCTTGCTACACTGCCTACTAGGCCCCATCTCTTCTGTCGTCTTCAAGATTTTTTGCGCCTCACCTTGACAGTATATAAGTCTCCGTCATGATGCTTCAGCTTCACACTGTTCCAGACTATGAAGCTGAACTCTTCTCCAGGCTGAGGGACTGACCACCTCAAACTACGTCTTCGAGGTTGATGGACTGATTACATCGTCTTGCATCTCCAGTGCTTTTGCTACCTATGTACTCGACTGAAGAAACCTACTGTGTAGATGTGTCAGAATAAAGATTCCTAACTGATGAACATGAATCCTAGTTATCAACTAGGATACATACTTTCCTAAATTGAAGTTGACAACCACTCCCCTGGCTTAACCTGGGAGAATCTGACTCTTCATTACACCTACAAATAAAAACACAATGTTCACCGAAGAACTCCACCCTCGACCCTGTAATGGAACTATCAGATACGCCTCTGTTGCCCAATACAACTTCACACACAAGTCCAAAATTTTGTGTAACAATTCATCGATGACTTCGACAACTGTGCCCCTTTGAGGCGGGGTAGATGGCAGACCAGAGGCCTAGCTTCTCCCTACGAGCCCCGTGAGGGCGGGGAATGTGGCTAGGCCTGGGGACAGTTGGTCCCAAAGATGAGGGGGTACTTGTGCCTCCTCCTATGGGAGACTTACGTCTCAAGATACTCCCCAGATAGGGAGCCAAGGCCGGGTCACCACTACTTGGAAAAGGCCCGGGCCGGGAGAATATCGGCGAATAAAAAAAAAAAAAGACAACTGTGCAACACTCGTATACCTCCCACACGATGTGTTTAGAACATTCAAGAACCAGACATTTCAGTTTTCAAAGTAAACTGAACTCCTGTCACTGTCTGCGGTCTCCATTCTCAGAGTTTCACATTCATGTATATCTACGGTGCCCCGTGGCCTGGTGGCAAAAGCTCTCGCTTCACATGGTGAGGGTCCAAGTTCGATTCCCGGCGAAGGGATAGAAACATTGGGCGTGTTTCCTTAAACCGGTTGTCTACGTTCACCCATCAGTAAAATGGGTACCTGGGTGTTAGTCGACTGGTGTGGGTCGCATCCTGGGACAAAACTGACCTAATTTGCCCGAAATGTTCTGCATAACAAGCATGCTATTGATGTCAGCTAGGCCTGTATACCTTGTACATGTACTTGTAGAAATAAAGATATATTATTATTATTATTATTATTCTTTCTTTCAACACATCGGCTGTATCCCACCAAGGCAGGGTGGCCCAAAAGGAAAAACAAAAGTTTCTCCTTTCATATTTAGTAATATATACAGGAGAAGGGGTTACTAGCCCCTTGCTCCTGGCATTTTAGTCGCCTCTTACAACACGCATAGCTTACGGAGGAAGAATTCTGTTCCACTTCCCCATGGAGATAAGAGGAAATAAACAAGAACAAGAGCTAGTAAGAAAATAGAAGAAAACCCAGAGGGGTGTGTATACATATGCTTGTACATGTATGTGTAGTGTGACCTAAGTGTAAGCAGAAGTAGCAAGACGTACCTGAAACCTTGCATGTTTAAGAGACAGAAAAAACACCAGCAATCCTACCATCGTGTAAAACAATTACAGGCTTACGTTTTACACTCACTTGGCAGGACGGTAGTACCTCCCTGGGCGGTTGCTGTCTACCAACCTACTACCTAGGATTATTATTATTATTATTATTATTATTATTATTATTATTATTATTATTATTATTATTATTATTACGTATTAGCAAGCACTTCATTTACATTCACACGTATCTCATTAGACTTCGTACTTCACTCACTGACTAGTCCCCCATCAAAGATAAAAGTACAGGGGCACCGTATGCTCATCCGCCAACTTCTTGGGGATATCTGATTCATCAAAGACCTCGGCCACACTCCTGCCGACCATTCTGCAGGTGAAACTGTCCAATATCTTCAGCAGGAAGGACTCTGTTATCGTCGACTGTTTCAGTGATGATGAGACGGACAAGATCATCACTACCCCGGCAATGAATTTCTTTAAGACTGACCTCGATGTACCTCCTTCTCCAGGTGTAGGCCAATTTCAATGATTAACATCGCGACATTACCAGCCAATCGACGACCGAACTGAAAAAAACTAATTGAAGACCAAAATGATTGGGCTACTGTTAATATGATCACCAAAATTCCCACGCTTCCTCAATGCTCAAGATCAAGTTTTCCGAGTGTTCCATTACATCTCAAGCTCTCATTGATACTCTCTGAATGTCCTACTACAGCATCATCAACCAAAAGTATTGGATGAGAGCGCTGCACCACATTACCTCGTGCCGGAACTGCTTCTCTTATACACACCTCGCTAAGGACTGTCCACTTTAGGAGACGAAATATTGTTCGAACTGTGGCAACGAAGGAGACGCACACAAGGAGTGCACATCAACCACTCATCCCAAATGTCTCAACCGAACATGTGAGCATCGCACTCTTGCACCCAAATGCCGACTCAAGAAAGAAAGAAATTAGACGAAACTTGAAGAACGAAAAGAAACTTAGCACCAAGTAACCCATCAGCCTACCATTTCAATCAATACTCTTCCAACAATTCAAGACACTCCCATCAAAATCATGTAATGCTGTCTATTTCCACATGCAAAAAGCTGCATTCCCTGGGACTTCAACTTTACTATCAATGAATTCTTTCTCCTCAACGCTCTTCTAGCTTCAAGTTTCCTGATACTGCACAGTCCACATCCTGAAAATCCTTCCCAATACAGGAGGCATCACCGTTACAACAGATCCTCCAATACACAAATAACCCGCACATAGAAGAGAGGAGCTTACGACGACGTTTCGGTCCGACTTGGACCATTTACAAAGTCACACTTTGTGACTTTGTAAATGGTCCAAGTCGGACCGAAACGTCGTTGTAAGCTCTTCTCTTCTACGTGCGGGTTATTTGTGTATCGTTCCAGTCACGTTATTGTGCCTTTTTTTGTTATTTAGATCCTACAACCACTGCCGCTCAAGCCACTCCAGACCTACCAGTTGCAGCCTCCCAAGAAACCCAAGCCACTCCACCTGCCCCGCCTGCCGCCACCTCCATAACCACTACAACACTGCCTGAAGCTCAAGACTCCCACACCTCTAAGAAAATATTGAAATCGACGACCACACTTCCGGCCTCACCTACGATTCTTCACTACACCTTGCTCTGCTGACCTTGCTACTGGCAAGACAGTCGCTCTACACTCAAGAAGACTCCCCTTTTATCCCCAATGGGGAGGGGAATTTTTACACTCTACAAGGACACTGAACTCTTCCACGATGTTTTATCGTGTTAAGATTAAACCTGCAAGTTCTGTGGTGAATGATGCTTCAAAGTTTGCACTTACTGTTGCACTTAAAAAGCAGCCAGCAGGTCAAGTTCTCCGGCATCTCGACCTTGAAGGACGCCTTCCTTGTCGCCTGTAATTGAGATGAGGCCAAAAAAATCCTGTCTACTACTGCCATCAAGACTATGCATGACCGAGGATTTGAAATTTCCTCCTCCCTTTACTTGAAGGCGTAACGATCTGTCTTCGTGAAAGGTCTTGAGAGAATCGCCACTGCCCTCTCAAGTGAAGATCTCAAGTCATCCATCGAAGAACAGAACATCTGGGCTTCAGTGAAAAAAACCATTACAAAGATACCAAACGCCTCGTCCATAATCAAGATCACCTTCAAAGACATCGCTATGGCTGCCCAAGCTCTATCTGGTGGACTGGCCATTTCATGCGTTTTAAAAATATCTTCCTGCTGGACCTGCTATTCGTATAACCACGTTACAGAGGACTGCCCCATCAAGTATAGGAAATTTTGCACCAACTGTGGAAGTAAAGAACACGTCTATAAAGCCTGCACCACTACCAGCTCTACCCCAACATGCCTCAACTACAAGGGTGCCCATCATACCCTTGCAACCAAATACCCACTGAGAAAAGAAGTTGTGATCAAGATAATTCAATAAAAGAATAATTCTAGATCACCTACCTATGCTGCAATCACTAAAATTCAGTCTGACACTACTAAGATTCTCCAGGCTACTCAACAGACCTCTCTATCCTGCAACTCTCTCTCTCTCTCCACTTCCTGACGGTGCTCCTTCCAATGTGCTATATTGTATGGTGTATGTACACCTTGCAAATGCAGAAAATCCCCGCACTTTCAACACTACTATAAACGAACTATTCTATCTGAACAACATACCTGTCTTCGTTCTCCTGGACTCCACACCTTCAGCCAACACCCTCAAGAGCCTTCCCAACGTCGTGAACTTTACTGCACCTGCAGAACTCTCTCTCTTTGCCAAAGTAACTGTTTCCGAAATTTCTACAACCACATCCACCGCCGAGAACGTTGATTATTCTGCCTCGACCACCACCTCCCACGTCTCCCAACCTGTTAATACACCACCAATACACCTCTCCACTGTTCTTACCGACCCACAGTCACCTGCTAGCATCGTTGTAGACTCTCCTACTGTAACTACTTCCGAAGAAGATAGTGACGACTCCAGTACGCCCTCATGGAAAAACCTTACCTTCCACACTTCTCAATCGAATGCTGACACCATGCCCTGCACTGAGCTCTACAAAGGCCTCGGTGCAGGAACAGTCAAGTATACCTGCGAATCACCTCTTCACTTCACACTTACCCAGGTTCTGGAATTCCTCAAGCCTCTATGTTCGTTCCTCACCTAATTTTATTTAGGTTTGTTGCTATCACAAGACTACACTATACCACCTCTAGGAGGAGCCAGCAGCATTTACACAGCTTCCATCTGAAAAAAAGGCAAGGAAAGGAAATGAAAATGGCTCCTCTAGGGCCCAAACCTGGGGGAGAAAATAAAGGACCTCCTTAAGGGAGGATTCAAGCAAAGATAAGATGAGATGCAATGGTAGACAAAAATGTTTTAACAGAAGACCAGTCAATAAGATGACGGTGATCTCTGACAAGACAGAAAAGAGCATCGTTGGTGTTGGCAAGCCTAACACTACTTTTGTCCTCCTTGAGTGTCAGAAAAAGAACGGCCAGTTTTTCCAAAGTACTGAAGATGACAAGAGGAACATGAAATAAGTTGGACACCAGGAGCATCTATAGCGAGTGGAGAAGTACGAACTAGATTGGTGCGAAGAGTGTTAGTCTGGCTAGTTAGTCACTGTGTAGAGTCTTCCGTTCTTTCTGGACATGCTACGCCATTCCAACAAAGACTACACTCTCAAGAACGAGAGGTTTTACTTGATGTGAGGTTGTTACGCCGAGAGGCAGTTGTGATATATATGTCTTTCATACTTGTTCATCTTTTTAATATTACATTGCGATTACCATCGTTAAATGCTAAAACGAGAGTAATCACCTTTATAATATTAAATATTCATTTTCATCTTTCCCATTTTCATTATATGTATATATATATTCTGGTGAGGAAGTGGATGGTTCTCCATGGGTAACGACCAATTTATGTTTGTGTGGCCTCACCTGTACACTACTCGCCTGACGCCAGCTGACTTCACGGGTGAGTGATGTGGATTAAGCAGTACATCTCTCTCAGTCTTGAGAAAGTCCTCTCTACTTACTCGTTTACTTTGAGGAGTTATTCAGAAGTATAGTATTATTCTCTCAGTCTATTTATTGAAAATAGAGTATTTGTAAGACTCTCACCAAGGAAAATCTCTAGTGTTTAAAGAGATTTCAGTTATCAAGCTTGGATCGTCTCTGGTGTGAGTGGCCACGTAACTTCATCAATTTCACATGTAAAAACCCATTCAGTCAGAAAATGTTATTGTAAACAGTATATAAGTTATTAGTCTGTTAAGTGTTATTTCTTTATAAGTAAAGGTACCATTTTAAAATAACTTACGTAATATTCTGTAAGGTATGTTATATTAAAAATAAGTTTTAATGCAGTCTTTTCATCGCCCCATCGTAAAAATCCTTATTGCGATTTTCCACGAGTATGTTCAATATTAAGCATCTCCTCTACTCAGGCCAAATATATTACAAATAATAAGGTCAATCGTAATAGAGGTGTTAACGGCCACACACATACTGAATGCCCGCAGACCACCCCACCCTGGCTGTTAGATATCCGATGAGCGAACAGAAGTGTCCGTAAATAATTTACCAACTTTCAGAAGAAACTTCAGGGCACCAGTGACCCAACATAAGCTCTTATCACATACCTAAAAGCCGACACTCAGAGGATATTACAAGAAACCCCAAAACCAAGCTTCACCACCACTACTATGGACCCATTATTTATCTTTAAGGACGATATCACTAAAAAAAATCTTCACCTATCTCTACAGAATGCATTTAACAAAGCACGCAACGCTTTTTTTTTCAAGCTTAACAGTTTTCTAGAAATGCAGTTCCCTGAAATCGAATCTACAAGAATGTTCATGATCATCAACTATAACTCATCTGGTGTACATATCCAGAAACCATCCTTGCCTATGGACACCGATGCACTCATCCCTGAAATAACATAACCCACCACCGCCACCTGCCATCTCTGCAGCCACTACCGCCCCTGCCACTTCTGCAGCCATTACCGCCTGTGCCATCTCTACAGTCCAGTACTGCCGCCCGTGCCATCTCTGCAGCCACTACCACTCCTGCCATCCCTGAAGCCACTACCACCCCTGCCATCCCTGAAGCCACTACCACCCCTGCCATCCCTGAAGCCACTACCACCCCTGCCATCCCTGAAGCCACTACCACCCCTGCCATCCCTGAAGCCACTACCACCCCTGCCATCCCTGAAGCCACTACCACCCCTGCCATCCTTGAAGTAACTACCACCCCTGCCATCACTGCACCCACTACCACCCTTGCCATCTCAGCACCCACTACCGCCCTAGCCATCTCTACATCCATTACCGGTCCTTCAATCCCAGGAATATAAAACGCTAAGTCTTCTTCCCCCTGCACCCACTGACACTCAGTCCCGGAAACGCAAGCCACTATCTCTGTCATTGAAGTTGCTGATTCAGGCAAGTAAAAGGAATGAAAGAGGTCATCATCGCCAGCATAGAGAACAAAAACACTGTCGCCCACATGGAAAAACCTGTACTTCAACACCACACCTTTAAATATTAGCGTCTTGTACACCAAGATACTATATACAAACTTATGCAATAGTAAAATTCGCTTGCGTCCCTCCCAAAAGTACATCTCTTCATCAAAGTACTTAATCTCGAATAAAAAAGCATAATACTGTAACTTCAACAATACACCAATAACCTGCACATAGAATGAAACTTGTGACGATGTTTCGGTCCAACTTGGACTATTAACTAGTCACACAGACTAGTGAAGAGGAGGAGGCCAGTATATATACGAGAAGGGGGAGAGGCTAAGAGTAGAACGAGAGGTTGTAGTAAAATGATAGACGTAATAGTGGTACTGGTAGAGGTAGTGATAATGGTGCTAGTAGCAGTAGCAATAGTAATAATAATAGTAATTATATGTCGTGCCTAATAAGCCGAACTTGCCGAATAGACCGAGCTCTTAAAAATTAGACTTTCCAAAAATTTATTTTTACAGACTGATAGATTTATATGAACTGCTCGTGAAGAATTAAAAATGGAAGGAGAATGAACTTAGTCCTGTAGCTTCCATGGCCACGTATGTGCTCTCGTTAAGCGTGACATGTGCAGTGACCAGTTTTACCTATTCGGCACGACATTATATATATATATATATATATATATATATATATATATATATATATATATATATATATATATATATATATATATATATATATATATATATATAGAGTGTAAAACTAATGCCTGTAATTGTTTTGCATGATGGTAGGATTGCTGGTGTCTTTTTTCTGTCTCATAAAAATGCAAGATTTCAGATACATCTTGCTATTCTACTTACACTTAGGTCACAATACACATGCATTTTTTTATTAACACATCAGCCGTTTCCCTACCAAGGCAGGGTGACCCTGATAAAGAAACCATCATTCACCCTCCATCGCTGCCTTGCCAGAGGTGCGCTTACACAATAGTTATAAAACTGCAACATTAACACCCCTCCTTTATGGTGCAGACACTGTACTTCCCATCTCCAGGACTCAAGTCCGGCCTGCCGGTTTTCCTGAATCCTTCTTAATGTTACTTTGTTTTCTCCAACAGCATGTCAAGTCCTAAAAACCATTTGT
>NC_091313.1:5000-67500 GCF_038502225.1 Cherax quadricarinatus
CTTAATATCTAATACCTTCATATCTAATACCTAAATATCATAATACATTAAGTTTATATCTAATTTCTTAATTCCTAATACCATAATACGTAATATCTTAATAACTAATACCTTATCTAATACATTAATACCTAAAGCTTACATTTAATACATTAATAATCCAAGGGTTAAAGTATTCTTGACAGGTGTTCAGGTAAACTTCAGTAATAACCCATAAACCCCTGTAAACTAATCTACCAACCAACAGAGGCAGAGCACCAACCGCAGGTGAGACTTCGGACCCTAGCTGAAGCCTTGTGAATCACCAGCTTCTACCCTACCTTGAGCCCTAGCTGGACCTGCTTCTACCCTACCTTGAGCCCTAACTGGACCTGCTTCTACCCTACCTTGAGCCCTAACTGGACCTGCTTCTACCCTACCTTGAGCCGTTGCTGGACCTGCTTCTACCCTACCTTAAGCCCTAGCTGGACCTGCTTCGAACCCATCAAGAAATCGAGTTCCCTGCGCCTTGCCGTTCCACGATCACTCTAATATGTTATGTATCGATGTGACTCAGTGTGAGAGAGCAGTGCAAGAGTGCGCTAGGTTTTGGAATTTTTATATTTTCAGCCTGGTTGAACAGAGGGATAAGGTATAACGGAGAAGTGAACATGACCTGCGCTAAGTCACGGGAATATGAGGTGACTTAGTATAATGGTAATTACTTACCTGCGCGACGATCATGGAGATGTAGAAATCTTACGCTTTCATGAGGTGGATTCAATGAGAAACGGTATGAAACACCTACACGAGGAAATATGCTAATGCACTTCATTGCTATCCTTTATTGACAACGTTTCGCCCAAGCCACTAACTGATGGTAAAATGTTTTCAGTAAAAATTAGTATTTTAGTGTTTTTTTTTTTTAATACATAGATTTGGAACACATGGATTTTTCATACGTTATATAATTGTCCTGTAGATTATTCAATATGAAATAATTTACACAGCTATTTTTTAACAATTATCAAACAACTTTCCTTTTTTATAATTATTATTCAAAATTATTACATATCCCTTTTTTTTTTTATCTACTAATCAAAATTATTTAACTTGAAACATTTTGCAAATTATTGACTATACTAATTCTATCGAATTATTTATCATGATAATACAGAAAATTACTGTCTATAATTCTGTAAATTATTATGCATTTCCATTATTTACAGCGTAATTTTTTTAAATTGCTCGGATTTTGCATATAATTTATATAATTTGTATATATAATTTAGTTATATAATTTGTATATGTAATTCAAATCTTCCTAAATATCCCCACTGACCAGTCGTTGTTTGGCCCCTGTGAGTTTAGGGCTTCATCATTGTAATAATAGTAATAATAATTATTATTATAATTAAAATCTACTGGAAAAACAGAACATTAAATATTAAAATATAAATAAAATTAATTTTAATATAAAATATCATTGAAAACAAAAATAATTATAATTGAAACCTAATGAAAAATAATGAAATGAAAAATATCTAGTAAATTATGATCATTGTATAAAATAATGAATAACATTAACGATTATAATTATAATTTTATTTTGTGCAGGTGAGTGTGAGAGATCCTCGAGCGACAATGACAGGCTATAAGTAAGTTCAAAATTAAGATTTGCCTTTTTCATGGTCTTGATATCCAAGGGCTCTTGATTCGACGAATTTCAGCTTCCTGTCCCTTTCCTCAGGTCAGGGCTGTTTGCTTCCCTTTCCCCAGGGCTGTATCACCCCATACAGATTTAGCATTCAGTGAATAATGATAACCATTATTATGTATTATTAATTATTATTATATCAGTCTTATTTTCGTGGGACTTTCTCACCCCTTCACCAATTAAATACCCTCATTCCCATGTTATGGATCCATCAGGAAAACTCCCCTTGTCATGGTACCGTCAAAGAGCCCTTCCCCTTGTTATGGTGCCATGAATAAAAACCTTTCCCATTGTCATGGTACTATCAAAGCCCTCCTTGCCCTTATGGTGCCGCCAAAGACCCCTTCCCTTTGCCATGGTGCCACCGAAGACCCCCATACATGGGAGCACTAAAGATTCCCATCCCTCTTGTCATGGTAGCACCAAAAAATCCCTTCCCTTGTCATGGTATCACCCAAGACCTTCCCTTATCTTCATGAAAATATGAAAGCTCCCCCTCTTACTTGTCATGGTACCATCAAAGACCCCCTTCTTAAGAGCCCGTGAATTGCCCCCTTTCCCTAGTTATGGAACCGTAAGAGACCCCTTCCCTTTGTCAACGAATGATCAAAGACCTTTTCTTGTTACGAGGCCATCAAAACCTTTTTCTTGCCATGGGACCATCTCCCCTTCTTATGGGACCATCAAACACCCCCTCCTGTCATTCTGAGGGCATTAAATCCCATTGGACTGGCTCTGGGAACACTAAAGTCTCCTTGATCCCCAGGTCACTGTGACATCCCTTGAAGCAGTTTCACAATTGTGGTATATCCCAGAAGCTGGGATATACCAGTATGTATATACCCAGGGAACAGAGGTAGAATTATGCGAATCTGTATACTCAAGAACCAGAGGCAGGGATAGACAAGTGTATATACCGATAGACCACAGGTGGGAATATTCGAGTGACTATTCTTACAGATAAGTGGCATTTATGCAAGATGGTACTTAGGGTTCAAAGGCAGGAATATACACGTTCATGTACCTAGAACCCGGAGGCGGGTATAGGAGTATATGCAACCAGAGCCCAGAATATAAAGGTGAATATACCCAGGGATCAGGGCCGGGGATATGAATTTATATACCCCGAGGAATTGTGTGCTTCGTCCCCTCTCGTTGCGTTTCCCTACCACACTGCATGATGAATTGGAGGTATTTAGGTGTGGTCCAAGGAAGGAGAGGGCAGTTCCTTGGATCAAGAGCAGTATACCGAGGTACAGCCGTTGACGGGCCATTATACTTTTTT
Organism: Cherax quadricarinatus; assembly: GCF_038502225.1. Taxonomy (NCBI): domain Eukaryota; kingdom Metazoa; phylum Arthropoda; class Malacostraca; order Decapoda; family Parastacidae; genus Cherax; species Cherax quadricarinatus. The sequence continues at coordinate 7,982 of NC_091313.1, forward strand.
ACAAGTGGGGTTCACCCTGGGTGAGCGGTTGCTCCCTGCTTCACTGTCTGGTTGGAGTATATTCAGGATACGTGATAATGCAGTTTATTTATACAGGCTGATATATGCGTTGTTGTGTATGATATACCCGACGATATACAGTAAGCTCTTGTAAAGCTCCTCTGTACAGTGCGATTTCATGTCATTGCGATTGAAAAAAATACATGTAAAACTGAATAACGAGTGGAAGGGTATTCATAGTACGGACTATTCAATTCCGGATGCACATTTTCAGTCGCATTTATACATAAAATCGCAGTATATAAAGGAGCTTTATCAGAGAGTTTACTCTTCTCCAAAGCGAATTTCTCCATATGTTGGTTGCGTGAAGAACTATAAAAGGTGAAGTATACACTTTGTCGACGGAACGACAATGTTTACACGTCGACACAAGCCGGATAAAATACAGACTAATTTTAATCCTGTGTTAGTCATCGTGTGGGTTCCCTCAGTACTTGCAAAAAAAAAAAAGGTATTAAGATTAGTACTCCTGGTTACGATGATTTACCTTCTTATTAGATTTTAGAATATTTCAGCAAGCTGCTAGTTTGAGTACTCCATATGGATCATGTGGATGGTAGCTGCTGGTCTATTGTGCACTGTATATGTATCCTGTGGAGGGTAGCGCATATGGATACGAAAAAGGCCTAGGAACTAGGCCCCCAAAAAGTTAATAGATCCGGCGAAGTGTGTGTGTGTGTGTGTGTGTGTATACTGTGTCGTGCCGAATAAGTAAAACTTCCGATTTTGGCTTAAATAGCAACGCTCTTCTTGCCGAATAAGGCAAGCGAAAACTTGTGTACACAATAATTTCACAAAAATAATTCTGAACCTAACGAAAAAAATATTTTTCATTGTGTTTATTAAATTATTATAAACTTAATCTAATTAAATATATTTTTGATATTTTAAATTGCGCTTGTTATAATAAAGTTAGGTAAATTTTCTAAGGTTATTTTAGTACAAAATATTTAATTTTTGCTTTAACATAAATGAAAAAATATATTTTTAAACGCATGAGAGAAAATTTTAGAATGGACTTAATTTTAATTAAACGAGGTCTTGCTAATTAACCAATTTTACCTATTACCGTTATTGTTTCAAGAAAAAAATAAGATATTTGCTTAAACAATATCTTATTTTTATTAATAATATCTTGACATATCACATAATTATCAAATTATTTTTATTTCCTCCAATATATGGACAGTAAATCACTTTAAATGTAGCATCAGACGCTGCTGCTTGACCCAGCAAATGATTAAATCCCATGAAGCAGTGCAAAACCTTTGTTAAAACGATGTTTTGATGAACATCTTCATAACGATGTTTTGGTTTATCACGTTCATATGATAAAGTTCCTCAAACGCGAAACGTTGTTATAATTAGGACACGCACTTCCATTTCTCTTTGCCCTCTACTGGTCGACCCGTTTCAGCTTCTCCGATACAGCAGACAGAAAGCAGACGAGACAAGAAAGTCAGGAAAGAGAGGTAAGAGAGATATGAAAGAGATCATACTTCAGGATAAAATCTCACTCAATTAGCGGACGGAGGATCGAGCAGCCTGCATCATCCCACGCGCTGAATGATTCAAAAGGGTTATGTACATCACACGTTAAGTTAGGTTAAAAGGGCGCCCTTTGAGTGGTTAAAATAGATAAAAAAAAGAGTGAATATACATAGAAGAGAGAGAGGTAAGGAAAGAGGGACGGACACTGCAGAGGTGTGGGGAAGGAGCAGGAGAGGAAATAAGAGTAATACGAATGCGGAAATGCCAAAGAAAAGGAAAAGAAACGACCAGACCGCCAGAAAATGGCGATCAGGTCGCCAGGAACTGGCCAACTCGCCAGGAAGTGACGCCCAACTCGCCAGAAAGTGACCAGTTCGCCAGGAAGCTGCGACCAGCTCGCCGGGAAGTACGGCAACAAGAAGCTTCCGCCACCACTGGGGAGAAATATTCGTAGCGGCAGTCACCATCAAAGGCCCTTGCGGTCGTCTAAGAGTGGCCACAACTCTCCTTCCAGTTCTTTATGTCCTCGTGAGGCCTGGACCTGATGCCTTCTCCTTCTATATTTACATTCCCGGCCGGGGTCCCTTAGAGGCAGCCCAGGCCGTCTCAGATATCTATTGTCACTTTGGCCGGTGAGATAGCCCAGTGAAAAAAAAAGAGCAAGTCTGCCTTCTTTCACGCCTCCAGAACAGAAAACGGACTATTGAGTGGCTGGATAGTTAGATATTGAGCTGCGTCAGTATGGCCATGTATTTTGTATCATAGATACTTTGCATTGTAGATACTTTCATGTGGGTATTTTGTTTTCGAGGTTAGTACGCTTGGGCTGGCGGTTTTTATTATGGGTGTGTAATGACCATCGTTATCACCAGCTAAACACCTATGCAACCAACCTGAAGAAACCCTAACACCATCAGGAATCTTTATTCCGGAAACTTTTCGCCAGCCAATGGCGGAAGGTTTCCTGAATGAAGATTCTTGAGTCTAGTGCGGAGAAACAGTGGAAGATGAGGAGTTTGAGGTAATCAGTCCCTCAGCATGGAGCTGATTATCACAAAATCTTCCTCATCTTCCACCGTTTCTCTGCGTTGGACTGAGGAAGGCACTGGCTGGCGAAAGGTTTCCAGAATAAAAATTCCCAAATGTTTCTGAAATAAATTATTTGTCGTCTTGTTCGTTTTCTAAACTAACACCTTCATCTACACTTATATCACCCCCCCCCTTCCCCTCCACTCCCCTCCACCACTACCACCGTCGATAAAACCAGAAAAAACTACGACACTTGCCATCATGGCACCCCAACTCGACCCTCCACCAACTCGAGCCCTTCCCCACCAACTCCACCCCTCCCCAAACAACTCGACCCCCTACTAACTCGACTTCCCACCAACTCGACTCCCCCCCCCCCACCATTACGACCCACATCACCGCAACCTCATCCAGCCACCTTTCCCAGTGTTTGTAATACAATTGTCACCGAGCAACCACAACCACTAAACTACCACCACTAAACTACTGCTACATCACAACCACGCACACCACCACACTACCACTGCTATACTACTATCACTATGCTATTACTACTCCACCAATACTACCACCACCACTCCACTACTATTACAACCACAACTATGCTACCACCACTCCCAACTACACTACCACCACTCCCAACTACACTACCACTGCTCCCACCACACCATGCTACTACCACTCCACCTAAACTACCAAAACTCCACCATGATCCTCTCTCCGGGTTACATGTAAATACGGCCGATATTGGGAACGGATTTGGAAGGTTATCACGCCGCAGACCCGATACTATTCCCCTTCCAGGCACTGCCCTCACCCTGGCACTGCGTTCACCCTAACAATGTCCTCACCATGGCACTGTCTTCACCCTGGCACTGTCTTCACCCTGGCACTGTCTTCACTCTGGTGGCACTGTCCTCACACTGGCACTACCACCCACACTGATATTTCCAATATCCTGTCATTTTCCACACCATTCCGTGTAACGAATCAATCTCTACCAACGAGCCATTGTTTACGGCCCATACAGGTTTGACACATTTTTTTTAATGTAAGTTCTGTGTCTAACAATTAGTTTACATGAATGTCTCCTAGTGCTGGTCTCTCCCATGAGTGTCTCCTAGTGCTGGTCTCTCCCATGAGTGTCTCCTAGTGCTGGTCTCTCCCATGAGTGTCTCCTAGTGCTGGTCTCTCCCATGAGTGTCTCCTAGTGCTGGTCTCTCCCATGAGTGTCTCCTAGTGCTGGTCTCTCCCATGAGTGTCTCCTAGTGCTGGTCTCTCCCATGAGTGTCTCCTAGTGCTGGTCTCTCCCATGAGTGTCTCCTAGTGCTGGTCTCTCCCATGAGTGTCTCCTAGTGCTGGTCTCTCCCATGAGTGTCTGCTAGTGCTGGTCCCTCCCACGAGTGTCTCCTAGTGTTTGGTCCCTCCCATGAATGTCTCCTAGTGCTAGTCCCTCCCATGAGTGTCTCCTAGTGTTGGTCCCTCCGATGAGTGTCTCCTAGTGTTGGTTCCTCCCATGAATGTCTCCTAGTGCTGGTTCCTCCCATGAGTGTCTCCTAGTGCTGGTTCCTCCCATGAGTGTCTCCTAGTGCAGGTCCCTCCCATGAGTGTCTCCTAGTGCAGGTTCCTCCCATGAGTGTCTCCTAGTGCAGGTTCCTCCCATGAGTGTCTCCTAAGTGTTGGTTCCTGCCATGAGTGTCTCCTAATGCAGTTTCCTGCCATGAGTGTCTCCTAGTGCAGGTTCCTCCCATGAGCGTCTCCTAGTGCAGGGTCCTCCCATGAGCGTCTCCTAGTGCTGGGTCCTCCCATGAGTGTCTCCTAGTGCAGGTTTCTCCCATGAGTGTCTCCTAGTGCAGGTTTCTCCCATGAGTGTCTCCTAGTGCTGGTTCCTCCCATGAGTGTCTCCTAGTGCAGGTTCCTCCCATGAGTGTCTCCTAGTGTTGGTTCCTCCCATGAGTGTCTCCTAGTGTTGGTTCCTCCCATGAGTGTCTCCTAGTGTTGGTTCCTCCCATGAGTGTCTCCTAGTGTTGGTTCCTCCCATGAGTGTCTCCTAGTGTTGGTTCCTCCCATGAGTGTCTCCTAGTGCAGGTTCCTCCCATGAGTGTCTCCTAGTGCAGGTTCCTCCCATGAGTGTCTCCTAGTGCAGGTTCCTCCCATGAGTGTCTCCTAGTGCAGGTTCCTCCCATGAGTGTCTCCTAGTGCAGGTTCCTCCCATGAGTGTCTCCTAGTGCAGGTTCCTCCCATGAGTGTCTCCTAGTGCAGGTTCCTCCCATGAGTGTCTCCTAGTGCAGGTTCCTCCCATGAGTGTCTCCTAGTGCAGGTTCCTCCCATGAGTGTCTCCTAGTGCAGGTTCCTCCCATGAGTGTCTCCTAGTGCAGGTTCCTCCCATGAGTGTCTCCTAGTGCAGGTTCCTCCCATGAGTGTCTCCTAGTGCAGGTTCCTCCCATGAGTGTCTCCTAGTGCAGGTTCCTCCCATGAGTGTCTCCTAGTGCAGGTTCCTCCCATGAGTGTCTCCTAGTGCAGGTTCCTCCCATGAGTGTCTCCTAGTGCAGGTTCCTCCCATGAGTGTCTCCTAGTGCAGGTTCCTCCCATGAGTGTCTCCTAGTGCAGGTTCCTCCCATGAGTGTCTCCTAGTGCAGGTTCCTCCCATGAGTGTCTCCTAGTGCAGGTTCCTCCCATGAGTGTCTCCTAGTGCAGGTTCCTCCCATGAGTGTCTCCTAGTGCAGGTTCCTCCCATGAGTGTCTCCTAGTGCAGGTTCCTCCCATGAGTGTCTCCTAGTGCAGGTTCCTCCCATGAGTGTCTCCTAGTGCAGGTTCCTCCCATGAGTGTCTCCTAGTGCAGGTTCCTCCCATGAGTGTCTCCTAGTGCAGGTTCCTCCCATGAGTGTCTCCTAGTGCAGGTTCCTCCCATGAGTGTCTCCTAGTGCAGGTTCCTCCCATGAGTGTCTCCTAGTGCAGGTTCCTCCCATGAGTGTCTCCTAGTGCAGGTTCCTCCCATGAGTGTCTCCTAGTGTTGGTCCCTCCGATGAGTGTCTCCTAGTGTTGGTTCCTCCCATGAATGTCTCCTAGTGCAGGTTCCTCCCATGAGTGTCTCCTAGTGCAGGTTCCTCCCATGAGTGTCTCCTAGTGCAGGTTCCTCCCATGAGTGTCTCCTAGTGCAGGTTCCTCCCATGAGTGTCTCCTAGTGCAGGTTCCTCCCATGAGTGTCTCCTAGTGCAGGTTCCTCCCATGAGTGTCTCCTAGTGCAGGTTCCTCCCATGAGTGTCTCCTAGTGCAGGTTCCTCCCATGAGTGTCTCCTAGTGCAGGTTCCTCCCATGAGTGTCTCCTAGTGCTGGTCCCTCCCATAAGTGTCTCCTAGTGCAGGTTCCTCCCATGAGTGTCTCCTAGTGCTGGTCCCTCCCATAAGTGTCTCCTAGTGCAGGTTCCTCCCATGAGTGTCTCCTAGTGCAGGTTCCTCCCATGAGTGTCTCCTAGTGCAGGTTCCTCCCATGAGTGTCTCCTAGTGCAGGTTCCTCCCATGAGTGTCTCCTAGTGCAGGTTCCTCCCATGAGTGTCTCCTAGTGCTGGTCCCTCCCATAAGTGTCTCCTAGTGCTGGTCCTTCCCATGTATTAGAGTATTTTGAATGTGCTTATTGTATCTCCTCTTGTTCTGAGATCATCCAGTATGGTAAGGTCTGGCTTGGTGGACAACTTTCAACCTTCCCGATCTTCTAGATGTCCTTGGCTGGGTAAATGGTTTTACACTTGTGCTGGAGAGTCGAGGAAAAAATCTTAGATTTTTTTTTTCAAATTCCTGCAGAACTTTCTCAAGTTTTGCATATACTAGTTCCTTGTACTCCATATTAAATGCTGTTTCTTTTTTTTTCTTTTTTAATCACATCGATAACCCTGAGTATTTTGTACGTCTTTATCGTATCTCCCCCATATTTTTTCTCATCAATAGATTTGAGGTTTTAAGTTTATTTTGCTTTTTGATTCATGCTTTTTTGAGGCTGGCACACCTGAACCTTTATTATCTGCGTGTGTTTGATATGTTGCCACTGCATGTTGCAGAAGTGGTATGAGGAACGTAGTGAACAGTATGCTCAAGGATTCCTTGTTGACATTGTTGAAGGTAGTCAGTCCCACCTTCTCTACTGACGTTATCAGGTTGTTTGTGAGTCTTGGAAGACACGTTTGTGATATCTGTTCTCACGTCTTTTTTCTTCGTATGACTTGATGAGTTGTTTCTCTCGCAGAACTGGGAGAGGGAAAGGGAGAGAGGGAGGAAGCGGGGAGGGGAGGGGAAACACAAAGGTTGACAGACATACTCAAACACGCAGAGAAGGGAACAAAGAAAAATAATGCCCAGGGAAGATAATAAATACCGAAGTGGGAGTAGCAAGCATCGAGTCAATAGTTTCGAACGGAGCTATCTTGAGAGGTGTTGTGGAGGCGGCAAATAGCAACGACTGCGTCATTGTTGTCGTTATCATAAGTAAGAGGACGGAAGGATATATATAAACACATCGGCAGCCGTCTCCCACAAGGCAGGGGACCCAAAAAAGAAGAAACGGAAGATTTTATTTTTACACTTTCCTCCCGGCATTTTAGTCCGAGGAAGGATTCTACTCTACTTCCCCATATATATATATATATATATATATATATATATATATATTTATATATTTATATATTATATATATATATATTATATATATATAATATATATATATAATATATGCCGGGAGCAAGGGGCTAGTAACCTCTTCTCCTGTATATATTACTAAATGTAAAAGGAGAAACTTTCGTTTTTTTCTTTTGGGCCACCCCGCCTCGGTGGGATACGGCCGGTGTGTTGAAAGAAAGAAAGAATATATATATATATATATATATATATTTATGTATGTATGTATGTATATATATGGTAGTAGGTAGGTAGACAGCAACCGCCCAGGGAGGTACTACCGTCCTGCCAAGAGAGTGTAAAACGTAAGCCTGTAATTGTTTTACATGATGGTAGGATTGCTGGTGTCTTTTGTCTGTCTCATAAATATACAAGATTACAGGTACGTCTTGCTACTTCTACATACACTTAAGTTACACTAAACATACATGTACACGTATATTTATACACACTCCTCTGAGTTTTCTTTGATTTTATCTTAGTTCTTGTTCTAATTACTTTTCCTTTTATATCCATGGAGAAGCGGAAGAAGAATCTTTCCTCCGTAAGCCATGCGTGTTGTAAAAGTCAACTAAAATACCGGGAACAATGGGATACTAACTCCGTTTCCTGTAATAATTACTAAAAAGAATTTGGGACCTGACGAGCTGTTGGAGTGTGAGCAGGGTAATATTTAGTGGAGGGATTCAGGGAAACCGGTTATTTTATATAACCGGACTTGAGTCCTGGAAATGGGAAATACAATGCCTGCACTTTAAAGGAGGGGTTTGGGATATTGGCAGTTTGGAGGGATATATTGTGTATTTTTATACGTATATACCTCTAAACTGTTGTGTTCTGGGCACCTCTGCAAAAACAGTGATTATGTGTGAGTGAGGTGAAAGTGTTGAATGATGAAAGTATTTTCTTTTTGGGGATTTTCTTTTCTTGGGTCACCCTGCCTCGGTGGGAGACGGCCGACTTGTTGAATATATGAATATATATATATATATATATATATATATATATATATATATATATATATATATATATATATATATATATATATATATATATATATCGTGCCGGATACGGAAAACTGATCCATTAGCAAGAACTCGTTTAAAATTAAATCCTTTTTTTTTTTGTTAATGTAAAAATCAATAATTATGCACCAAAAGTACCTTAGAAAACTTGCCTAAGCTTATTATAATAAGCACAATTTAATTTAACCTAATCCAACTAAATATATTTTAGATATGTTTACAATAATTTAATAAACAAACACAATGAATTCATTTTTTCCGTTAGGTTCAGAATTATTTTTGCGAAATTACTGCATACAAAAAATTTTTGCTTGCCTTATTCGGCAAGAAGAGCATTGCTATTTAAGCCAAAATAGCAAGATTTACCTATTCGGCACGACATTTCATATATATATATATATATATATATATATATATATATATATATATATATATATATATATATATATATATATATTAAATATATAGGGAAGTACCATCTCTATGGCTGGAATGGGAACCCTCATCCTCAGAGAAGACAATAAACGTACCTCAGGGAAAACTCAAGGTTCTCCCCGGAGCTGTTTGAATATTTTCTTCTACCACCCGCTATATATTTTATATTCTGTGAACATTTATTAAACAGAATACATTTACAGAAGAAACAAACGTGAATACAATGGCACAATGTATCAAAGATCATGAATTTCCTCCAGCTCCTCCGAGGCTGGACGCGAGCCAAGTATGCAGCAAACATTTCCCCTCTGGATGGCTACGCTGAGGCGCTGGAACATGAAAGCGGCTGCCCTTAGGTCCCTGGTGTTGTCGATGAGTCTGGAACCCAATTCTTTAAGGAAACGTGTGGCATTTTTTCCCCATGATCCCAAGGTCTCTGATCCCACTGGGACAAATTGATACTTTTGGCTTATGTCCCTGTACTTGCTGATCTTGTACTCCTCCCTGTGGTCAGCAGCTCCTCCCTGTCGCCCCACACTGTGATGGATATAGGTGTCAGCCAGTGTGGGCACACAGGTATAGACCCATGCTAAGAGCTTGCCATTCTTCCAAGGATAGTTGGTGATCCCGTTGGGGCGGTTTGCTGAGTTGTGGGTATTGTTGGCTGCTAGTGATCGGGGTTTCCTCTCGGCTGGGCATCCAGCTGTAGCAAGGGTTCTCTTAATGATGTCGTTGACCTCACTGTGTCTTGCATGCCAGCCCTTGGTTTTGGAACAGTTAAGACCATGTAGACAGTATTGGTCTGCTTGCGCTTCGCCGCAAATACATGTATATTCTGTGTGAATTGGAGCAGCAAGGCGCAGAGCCACTGCAATACGGAGGGTCTTAGGGTCGAGTCGCGTTCCCATTGCCGATATGGGAACTGTTTGGAGGAAGTCCCCGGAGTGAGGTGCGCTCACAGCCTGGAGACGGTCAATCTCCCTAACTGATGTTGCAGCCCTGAGCATGTTGGCAAGCACCTTTTCAGCAATCGGGCCATCCCAGCTTGACTGTGAGAAAGTGCTGCACTAGGGTTTGGTGCTGGAGCAGCAAGAGTCTCCCATTCAGTGATGGCACTGGCATAGCTAGGGTCTTCTATTCCTGCTGAGTCACTGAGGGTATCAGGAGGAATTTGTCTTATTAACTCGTTTGATGCTATGGAAGAGGATAGGAAAGCTGGTAGAGCAATCTGGGAGGATCTGCGTACTCCTAGCCCTCCAAGCCTGACCGGAAGTGAGGCTTGCAACCACTGTCCATCTTCAAGGGAAAGATTCAATACACTCTCTAGCATGGTCTTAAGGAGAGAGTCATATTCCTTGAGTTTTGGACTGCTGAAGGTTGGGGAGCATCTCAGAAAGTAGGCAAGTTTTGGGATTGACAGGCACCTGGTGAGTAGGTAGAAGGCATCGTGTGTCAATGTCTTTCATCATATACATATATATATATATATATACATTGGTACAATATATCAAAGATTATGAAACTCCTCCAGCTCCTCTGAAGCTGGACGCAAGACAATTATGCAGCAAACATTTTTCCCTCTGGATGACCATGCTGAGACGCTGGAAAATGAAAGTGGCCGCCCTTGAGTCGCTTTTGGTCTACCTACCTGGAGGATATTCCGGGAATCAACACCCCCCGTGGACCGGTCCATGACCAGGCCTCCCGGTGGATCAGGGCCTGATCAACGAGGCTGTTACTGCTGGCCGCACGCAGTCCAACATACGAATCGCAGCCCGGCTGATTCGTCACCGACTTTAGGTATCTGTCCATGGGAGGGGCATTACCAGTAGACCAGGGGTCTACCGGTAATGCCCCTTATTGCTGGTGGGAGGCTGTTGAACAGTCTTGGGCCCCGGACACTTAATGTGTTTGACGGAACTTCTACGTGCAGTAAAGATTCAATGTACATTCTCTAGATCTGCAATTTCACCTGCATTGAATGAGGATGATGATGTATAGCAGTATTCCAGCCTAGAGAGAACAAGTGATTTAAAAAGGATCATCATTGGTTTAACATTTCTTGTCTTGAATGTTCTCATTATACATCTTATCACATCCTCGCAGATGTGACAGTGGCATTGTTGTGGTCCTTGAAGGTGAGATCTTCGGACATTACCACACCCAGGTCCTTCACATTACTTTCTCGCTCTGTTGTGCGATTAGAGTTTGTAGTATACTCAGTCCTAGTTATTATTTCCTCAAGTTTTCCATAACGGAGTAGTTGGAATTTGTCTTCATTGAACTTCATATTGTTGCCCATTGGAAAACTTTGTTTATATCCTCTTGGAGCTTTGCCATGTCATCAATGGATGACACACTCGTGCAGATCCTAGTATTGTCTGCAAAGGATAATGCAGTGCTATGGTTTACATCTCTGTCTGTCTGATATGAGAATGAGGAACAGGATAGGTGCGAGTACTGTGCCTTGTGAGACAGAGCTCTTCACTATGGCAACATCTGATTTAACTCTGTTTGCCACTACTCTTTGTGTGCGATTGGTTAGAAAGTTGAAGATCCATCTGCCTAATTTGCCAGTTATCCCTTTAGCACGCATTTTATGTGCTACTACACCATTGTCGCACTTGTCAAAAGACTTTTGCAAAATCTGTGTATACTGCATCTGCATTCTGTTTGTTTTCCAGTGCATCTAGGACCATATCATATTGGTCTAGCAGTTGCGAAAGGCAGGAGCGACCTGCTCTTAAACCATGTTGCCCTGGGTTGTGCAATTTTTGGGAGTCTAGATGGTTTGCTATCCTGCTTCTTAGGGCTCTTTCAAAGATTTTTATGATATGGGACGTTAAAGCTATTGGTCTATAGGTCTTGGCTACTGCTTTGCTGCCACCTTTATGGAGTGGGGCGATATCTGTTGTTCTTAGTGACTGGAAACTCGCCTGTGTCTAAGTTCCTTCTCCATAGCATACTTAGGGCCCGTGAGAGGGGTTTCTTGCAGTTTTTAATGAACACCAAGTTCTACGAGTCTAGGCCTGGGGCTGAGTGCATGGGCATGTCGTCGATGGCTTTCTCAAAGCCTAGTGGAGTTAGGGTTATGTCAGAAATTTGGCATGCATTGGCAGGGTTTCAAGGTTCATTCATAAAAAAATTATTTGGATTGTCATATTGATATTTCAATATCTCACTCATTTCTTTTTGTTGTCTGTGTAGGATCCGTCTTCTCTGAGCAGGGGTCCTATACTAGAAGTGGTTTTTCCTTGTTTTTAGCATATAAAAAGAAATATTTCGAAGTTCTTTCAATTTCACTAATCGTTTTTAGCTCCTCTTGTCTCTCCTGGATCCTGTATGAGTCCTTTAACTATAGCTCAATATTTTCCACTTCCCTGGTTAGCACTTCCTCCCGTGTATCAGATAATCTGGCATTCTTGAGGAGCTCAGCGATTCTTCGTCTTCTCCTGTAGAGGGAGCATCTCTCTCTCTCTCCAGTTTACTTCTTCTTTTCTTTTGTCTTATAGGAATATACCTTGAACATACTTCAGCTACCAGGAGGTTGATCTTTTCAAGGCATTGGTTCGGGTCTATGTAATTTAAGATATCCTCCCAGCATGTTTCATTTAGGGCATAGTTTACCTGATCCCAGATGATGTTTTTGTTGTTGAAGTTGAATTTGGTAAACGTACCCTCCTAGCTGTATGCGTTTTGCTGACCAGGGCCCCTGTGCATGTAAGTCTGGACTTCGATTAGATTGTGATCAGAATTTGTTGTTTTTTATATTGTTTTTTACCAGGTCCTCATTACTTGTGAAAATAAGGTCTGGTGTGTTCTCCAGTCTTGTTGGCTCCACTATCTGCTGACTTAGGGTGTGTTTGTTGCAGAAATTCAGCAGCTCCTGTGTATGTGACTTTTCATCTGAGCTGCCTCCAGGGATTATTTCTGCTACAACATTATTTGCTATATTCTTCCATTTTTTTGTATCTTAGAAGTAACCAAGCAGCAAGATGTTTGGGGATGGAAAGTTTTCCAGACAAGTCAATTTTTTATAGTTGTTCTTTGAACTGTTGGGAAGTTGCAACTGGTGGCTTATATACAAGTACAATGACTAAGTTTAGGTTCTCGATTTTTATTGTCAGAACTTCGACTACATTTGTGGTGTTCAGTATCTATGTGCAAATGAGCGAACAGGCAAATGTTGCCTGTTCTTTCTGTCGCATCTGAAAAGGTATATTCAGGCATCCATATTTCACTGTCAAAGTAATCTTTTGTGTGGGTCTCTGTGAAGGCTGCAAACAGTGCATTTGACTCTCCTAGAAGTCCAATAATGAAAGGTATTTTGTTGTTGGTGGATGGCTTAAGGCCCTGTATATTAGCTAATATAAATGAGGTTGTGTTGCATGTTTGTTGGGGGGATTTTGTTGTTGGCATCAGTAGTTGAGTTCGGAGGGGCCGCTGGCTGTGCCTTCAGTCGAACAAGGCTCCAAGGTGGTGAACTATTTTGGTTATCTCTTTCCATTTTCTTTCGTTTCCTACCAATAAAAAGTCACTTGGAGTGTTGCCATAGCTACCATAGCCACTGTGATGTGTTATACGGGGTGTGTGCCTCCTGGTCCCTTTTAAATGGTATTGTGGAAATTTATTTGGTCCCTAAAGTTCCACAGGACAGATACGGCATACAAAGGGGTCCCAGCATGGCCGTTATGGAACGGCTGAGCTGGGTGGCCCTTACACCCAACCCAAACAAAAGCGTTCTCTCCCGGATTGTCGAATGGGGATGGAAGGTACTATTTAATTTATAGATTTACCCTTCAGGGAAGAAGTAGGTACTTTTACTGTTAGTACACTAATATTAGGATTATTGAGGCAACTGTAGATAATAATAATAATAATGTAGACCTAAGACCTTAACATAGGTAGTAATAGGCCGATAATGTAGGCAAACACTAGGTTAAGTCAGCTTGGGAGAACTGGCAGCCCTAGTATGAACATCGAGATGCGGGTCTGGAAGAGACCAGCTCGCCCTTCTATGACCAGACATCACCTGGACAACACGTGTCGTGATCAGCAGACGGCGCCCTCCCCCCGTGTCTTCATATATGAGACCTTGGGAAATCTGGTAGAGGCACCTCGATGTACCATAGATGACCTCCTCCGTCAGGCCCATACAGTAAGACAAGACCTCCACCCTTTTCCGTAGGATTTCTGGCCAGTGTCTGGGAAAAATTGTGAGCAAGTTGATCTGTAGACCTGTGTGCAGCTGGCAGTGCATGCCCAGTATGTACCAGTGTCTCTTGTCTACCTAGAAGCTAGTGTCCGTGTCTGCATAGTTGTACTAGGGGATACACACCCCCTTGGATATAGGAATTTCTGAGATGCAGGCAGGTCACTAATAACGATTGAATAGTGCAGGAATTAAGGCTCCCGGTTGCATGTGGTTTCTGAGGGGAAGTCCAAAGGGGCTAAGCTTAGGAAGGTTGAAGATCAGGATATATGCTGCAACACCAAGTAAGTTAGTCCTTTATACGTGCATGCAGGCGAGTTTCTTGCAACATCAATCATTTGTGAAAATCTGTCCTATAAGCCACTTGTGAGGCTGAGGTACCGACCTCAGACCTCGGTGTCAGCAGAGCTTGCCAGGGTAGGCGACTCACTTGGAGGCAGTCCAGACAAATTTTCACAGGTATGCTGTGCAATTGGTATTGTAACATTGTTTTTCAAGGACTGAAGAATGACACATCTCAGGGTGGAAGAATTTGCAAGAAGTAGAACGACACACTCGTGGCATTTTTTTGGGATGCTCAAAGTTGCATGCCCCATTCGTTTTCCCTGATTTTCAATGTTTACAGATGCCCCAAACATAGAATTTGCACCATTTTGTTTTTGGCTGAGTACAATTCATGCTGGATGTATTACTAATCTGTACAGACCCTAGAACTGCACTACAGCCCTCCATAGCAAAACCAGAGACACCACCATCTATTGTCATGACACCAACATTTTTCCTGGAAGAGGACTCTACTACATCTGTAATAGGGGGCTATGGCTTTGGTGGCTGTGGAGGAGTCTTTAACCGAATCCAGATTTTCACTATGGCTGGGGGCTGGGTCTGGGTCAGCCCTAGGGCTGGGGACTGAGCTAGCTGTTTATTTTTTTTATCCCTATGTTTTTTCCAATGGGTATCTGCTTATTTTTGGGTCAGTTGTAGACTGGGCATTCTGTGTGTTAGGCTTTACTCCTCTCCTATCTTCCCATGCTCTGTTTATTCCGGGTAGACTATTCAATAGTTCCTATTTTTTTCATGTTTATTGTTTATTAACCTCCTGAGTGCTTTCTGAATATCTGTCCATAGTTCCACATCCCAGTTGCAGATCCAGAAACACCTATCTAGATAGATGTCATTATTGGTTGCAGTGTTTATTTTTGCACAGGTAACATGATGTTTTGAAAAGCAAAGGTTGCATGTGATTCTGGATTTTTTCCCAAGAGCCTTTTCACATGTCCCACAGGTATATTGTACTGCCATCCTGCCAATATCTTATTTGCAACTGGGTACCACAAGAACTTGATCTTCACTTTACCTTTCAGCTCTGCACTCAGGTGTGGGTGTTATGAGGTCAATACATGGGTATGTGGGATGTAATTAGTATGGAGACTTATTACACATTAGAAACTTTTATGGTGTATAACATCATATATCATACATCCTACAGCATCTTATTTCTATCATGATCACTGCTATTTATCTTATCCTGGGCAGTTATATGTAGTGATGGCTGAGTTTCTGTGATGAGGGGTGGGTCGGGGGTCCAGGGTATGTGTGCCAGCAGGAGGGGGTGGGGACCATCCCCGCTGGTTGGGGTGTCGGAGGGGGAGAGTTGTGAGAAGAGTGGTGGTAGGTTATGCCTTTTCCACTATCTAATCACTTCATTTTCACTCCCTGCACATCAATCCATTATCTCTTGTTTCATTACTTATACTATGGCTTAATACTCATCCAGTTTGTATCCCCACCTCTCCACTTGCTGGGTTTGGTGATGAGAGATGGGTCCTTGGTATGGGTGCCATAAGAGGGGGGGGAAACCATCCCCGCTGGTTGGGGTACGGAGGGGTCGGCGTGAAGAGAGACGAGGGGATCAGTGGTAGAGGTTATCAGTGTCCACTACCATATCACACTTTGTCCTCTATTTCCCTGCACACCAATGCCACTATCACTTGTTTTATTACTCATACTCTACATTAATACTCATATGGTTGTGTATCTCCACTTCTCACTTCTCTTCTTAAGACTTTTAATATCAAAGTTGTATTTAAAAATCTTAATACAGTAAAAAAAAAACTTCTGATAAAGAATTCCCCCCAAAATGCTGACGGATGTGTGTGTAAGATTCCTTGTAAAATTTGCGATAAAGTTTATTACGGTCAAACTGGTAAAAGTCTCGAACTAAGATTAAAACAATATAAATATAGCATTAGAACTGGACATGATTCTCATGCTCTGTTTATTCATTTGAGAGATTTTAACCATCCAATTGATTTCCAAAAGGTTGAGAAAGTTGTATCAAGTCCATGGTCGACAGGAATATAATTGAATCTTGTTTCATAAAAAACAGTTTTGAAAATATGAATATTTCCTTTGGTGTATATAAATTTGGTTCATTTATAATTAATACAATCAGGGAAGAATTTAATACATTAAACAAATAATAAATCTTAATTCTTGGGTACAGTATTAGGGTTGGGCAAATATTTTTGGTGGGATGGATTGCGAAGGACCTGACTAGTGTGGGCCCACAGGCCTGCTGCAGTGTTCCTCCTTTCTTATGAGTCGGGTTTCGTCACGCGTCAGGTGTTTGTTGTGGGATGTGATGGTGAGGTGTACCTACCTGGAGTCTACCTGGAGGGCATTCCGGGGATCAACGTCTTCGCGGCCCGGTCCACGACCAGGTCTCCCGGTGGATCAGGGCCTGATCAACGAGGCTGTTACTGCTGGCCGCACGTAATCCAACGTACGAACCACAGCTCGGCTGATCCGGCACCGTCTTTAGGTATGTCGTGTAGACTTGACCCTTTATATGCCTTCCTTTGGTGTATTGTTTTTATGGTTCCTTGATGTGAGAAGTCACGAAAGCGCTTTGAATTTCACTATTCTTTCACAATGGTTGCTTTGCATATTCTGATATAACCTGTTTACTGTGATCTTTGTGTGTGTGTGTGTGTGTGTGTGTGTGTGTGTGTGTGTGTGTGTGTGTGTGTGTGTGTGTATATATATATATATATATATATATATATATATATATATATATATATATATATATATCAGATTCTCTACATACTCTAGGTAAAATAAGAGTAGGTTAACGTCATTATTGTAAATATAACTAATTATATATCAACACGCCGATAAATGCAATATATAAAGGCGAGACTTGACGGGATGAACAGAAAACTGAGGAACTGCAGGAAGTCAGTACTGAGGAAGCAAGTCCATGAAATTCAGTCGCTCACATTTGAGTGTCACACTGACTGCTGAGAGTCTGGAGCCACTGATAGAAAATTACTCGGGTTAGGACCAACCAGAAACCTGTATAGCTCTACGCAGAGCTCGACCCAGAGCGAATATCGTCATTAATAAAAATTTGCTCTACAGAAAGGGTGTTTCCACTATCTGCCATCTTACGCTTGTAATGAATGTAATTAAGGTTTATCCACTCGTTCTCTGTCCTCAAATAATCTATCCCTCTCAACTTTGTCCCTCTCTGAATAACTTGTGGGTGTTCCTGGGAGTATAGCTCTAGAAGCACCCTTGACAGCTCTGTATACCGGCAGTCTCACCTACTAACCACCACTAGCTACCAGTTATCACTAACCACTGCCAACCACTAGCTACCAGCTGTTATCACTAACTGCTGCCAACCACTAGCTACCAGCTGTTATCACTAACCGCTGCCAACCACTAGCTACCAGCTGTTATCACTAACCGCTGCCAACCACTAGCTACCAGTTATCACTAACCGCTGCCAACCACTAGCTACCAACTGTTATCACTAACCGCTGCCAACCACTAGCTACCAGTTATCACCGCTGCCAACCACTAGCTACCAGCTGTTATCACTAACCACTGCCAACCGCGCCAGAAAGGACTTCGATCATGTAACTCGAAATTGCGAGGCTCTGCGAGTGGGTTTATTAGGGATGTCAGCAGCTAAAGCACGAGGGAAGGCCAGCCAGAGACGTACGAGGAGCATATGCTGCATGTTGACCTGTCATGATGTTGAGGTATATGCTGGCTCCTCGTAGTGCTGGGTGTTGTAGGGCATGTTGTATGTTGACCAGTTGTTAGGTTGTGTGTTGTGGGGTATGCTGTATTATGGCCCGTCTTGCACATTATTGGCTAGTGGAATGTATTTTGACTGGTGCCTCCCAGGCATGGCGTGACGTGCTGTTGTTCCAACAAAAGAACAGCCGAAACAAAACAGCAAACTCATTGGCCCAGAGTCTGCTGTTGTTGCATTTCTGCACGCTCCAAGTGGACCAGCAATTTTAATATTTGGGTTTCTCGGTTAGGTTACGTAACGTTTGGTTTTGGTTACGTTAAAATATATCTCCTCATAGTTAACTAGTAAAAACGAAATAAAAGAAAATGCAGGTGGCTTACGTCTGGCAGCGACTGGCCTGTCGTAACATATCGTGCGTGTATTTTCTTAAGAACGGTAAAATATTTGGACTATGGGTTGCATATTTACACCCAAATATTGCAACTCGCAAATTCAGGGAGCCACATAAGCCACTTTGCAGTGAGCAAGTCATTTGTTCATCCCATAAACCTGATAAACAGAAAAAATGAAATGGAATTTCTAATAAGCCATAGGCTACTAAATTGAATACTACACCTAACGTGTTAAACCACAAGCTAGTTAACTCGCTATTACACCTAGTTAACTATTACATATAGCATTTTAAACCACTAGTTAACTCACTACTACACTTTGTGTGTTAAACCACTAGTTAACTCGCTACTACACCTAGTGTGTTAACTAGTGGTTTAACTCAGTACACCTAGTGTGTTATACCACTGCTTAACTTACTACTACACCTAGTGTGTTAAACCACAAACTAGCCAACTCGCTACTTATCCCTTGTATCCTTTTCGGAACTCTGTGTCCTCAAAGGGATGATTTCTGACGATAGTGTTGAGTTTGTGTTGCTGTTTACGTCGCCCTGTTAAGAATTTTAGGCCTACATTTCTGGAAAGCAAAGTTCCAGAAATATACTCTTCAGCAAGAAATAATGTCTTTAATTTTTAGAGGGGTGAACATGTAAGCCAGCGGAAGGCCTTGGTCAGATGACCAAAAGCTCCAGTGGCAGGTCATCATATGACAGATCTGCGTCAAGAGGTATTTGTCCTGTTTCCTGACGTTCTTGCATAAATTAAGAAAGATGCATGCATGGCACAACACATCAGCCTCGTTGTTACCTTCTCGCTCATCACCACGGCTGCAAAGATGAGGTCATTCTCAGCAAAACACTGCAAAAATAAGGCTCTTCACCTACTAGAGGGACAAAACACAGGATCCAAGCAAGAACACCAGTGGTTGTTGTGCGTCAAGACATTTTTCAGTCAGGCCGGTCGCATTCTTCAAGACAGAAAAGGGTAAGAAACTCTTATACCTACTAAGACAGTAGGCTTTATTTTTTTGACAGGCACTTACGTCCCTACCAGACAAGCCATTAATCTTCTTCGTAAGACAATGACACCCTCGACCTCTCTTTAAAGCAAGAGCTTCGTAAATCTGCTAAAGAAGTGTGTTAACGATAACTGCTTTAGCTTATGTACACCCGGAGAGGCACTTTTCAGTGTATAAACGACGTTCCTTGACAGTGCCTCAGATACTTATCCAGAATCCAAATACACTTGACTAGTGAAAAATGTACTGTTTTCAGTTGCCTATAGACTTAGTCGATGTCTGCTATCGTCTACTTAACAGACGGGCAGTCAGCGGAGTCTCACCTTGAGTCATGCCGTGACTGGTCAAACTATGGGTACTTCTAGTACTGTTAGTATACGACAGGCACCCCTGTCTACGCCACCTTGTTTTCAAACTCTTGGTACTACCTAATGCTGCTGGAGCCGCTAGTACTACTAGTACTATTACTGTTGGTCTTAAATCCCCATTCCGATCCTGTTGGCGGAAGATCACCCCCCCCCTCCCCGTCCTTTGGCGGTAGGATCCTGTGGGCAGTAGTCTTAAAGATTGCAGAGGCTCATAATAGGTTCAGGAACTGGACCCCAACATTGAGAGCTAATCATTTTACAGTAGTCATGAACTATTATTAAATTTACATAGACCACCTTGTTGTACCTTTTCACTCCAGTCCATAATTACAGTTACAAGAAAGTAAAGACATAACCTGAACATAGGAGAGGAAACTTAGAACGACGTTTCGGTCCATCCCAAACCATTGTCAAGTCACAACTCACTAGCCACAATGGGCCATGGAGGACCGAAACGTCGTAATAAGTTCCCTAAGTGCGGTTTTATTGAGAATTAGTGTTACGGAATTGAGGTTTTTAATTAATCTATAAAATGTAACAATACGACATAGTCCAACTAGCCTTACCTGGCCAGCGTAATAATTTTTGGAATCTGGAGAAGGCTTCATTTCGTCTTAATTAAAAAGGGTTGTGTCAGGTGGTAGGCGCACCTGGGGGTAATTATGCCTTGTATAATCGTCTGTGGCGTGTATCACGTGAAATTATGAGAAGTTATATATCAGGATTATTTTGCTTGGGTCATAGTAATGGTGTCAGTGTCTGATGGAGGTAGTAATAGTGTGTGTGTGTGTGTGTGTGTGTGTACTCGCCTATTTGCACTCACCTGTTTGTGGTTACAGGGGTCGAGACACAGCTCTTGGCCCCACCTCTTCACTGGTCGCTACTGGGTCCTCTCTCTCCCTGCTTCATGAACTTTATCATACCTCGTCTTAAAACTATGTATGGTTCCTGCCTTCACTACATCCCTTGCCAGACTATTCCACTTCCTGACAACTCTATGACTAAAGAAATACTTCCTAACTTCCCTATGACTCATCTGAGTCTTCAACTTCCAATTGTGACCCCTTGTTTCTGTCCCATCTCTGGAACATCATGTACTCACCTATTTGTGGTTGCAGGGGTCGAGACTTAGCTCCTGGCCCCGCCTCTTCACCGGTTGCTACTGGGCCCTCTCTCTCCCCGTTCCATGAGCTTTATCAAACCTCGTCTTAAAACTGTGTATGGTTCCTGCCTGTGTGTACTCACCTACTCACCTATTTGTGGTTGCAGGGGTCGAGTCCTAGCTCCTGGCCCCGCCTCTTCACCGGTTGCTACTAGGCCCTCTCTCTCCCCGCTCCATGAGCTTTATCAAACCTCGTCTTAAAACTGTGTATGGTTCCTGCCTCCACTACGTCATTTTCTAGGCTATTCCACTGCCTTACAACTCTATGACTGAAGAAATACTTCCTACTATCTCTCTGACTCATTTGTGTCTTCAACTTCCAATTGTGGCCTCTTGTTTCTGTGTCCCCTCCCTGGAACATCCTGTCTTTGTCCACCTTGTCTATTCCACGCAGTATTTTATATGTCGTTATCATGTCTCCCCTGACCCTCCTGTCCTCCAGTGTGGTCAGGCCGATTTCCCTTAATCTTTCTTCATAGGACATTCCCCTTAGCTCTGGAACTAACCTTGTCGCAAACCTTTGTACTTTCTCTAGTTTCTTGACGTGCTTTATCAAGTGCGGGTTCCAAACAGGTGCTGCATACTCCAGTATGGGCCTGACATACACGGTGTACAGTGTCTTGAATGATTCCTTACTAAGGTATCGGAATGCTGTTCTCAGGTTTGCCAGGCGCCCATATGCTGCAGCAGTTATCTGATTGATGTGTGCTTCCGGAGACATGCTCGGTGTTATACTCACCCCAAGATCTTTCTCCTTGAGTGAGGTTTGCAGTCTTTGGCCACCTAGCCTATACTCTGTCTGTGGTCTTCTGTGCCCCTCCCCCATCTTCATGACTTTGCATTTGGCAGGATTAAATTCGAGAAGCCATTTGCTGGACCAGGTGTCCAGTCTGTCCAGGTCTCTTTGAAGTCCTGCCTGGTCCTCATCAGATTTAATTCTCCTCATTAACTTCACATCATCTGCAAACAGGGACACTTCTGAGTCTAACCCTTCCGTCATGTCGTTCACATATACCAAAAATAGCACTGGTCCTAGGACCGACCCCTGTGGGACCCCGCTCGTCACAGGTGCCCACTGTGATACATCATTACGTACCATGACTCGTTGTTGCCTCCCTGTCAGGTATTCTCTGATCCATTGCAGTGCCCTTCCTGTTATATGCGCCTGATGCTCTAGCTTCTGCACTAATCTCTTGTGAGGAACTGTGTCAAAGGCCTTCTTGCAGTCCAAGAAGATGCAATCAACCCACCCCTCTGTGTGTGTGTGTGTGTGTGTGTGTGTGTGTGTGTGTGCGTGCGCGCGCGTGTGATGTAAGAGGGACGTGTTACTCCTTTAGCAAGTTATTATCATGTGTGATGGAGTTATCGCCTGTGGCGGAGTTGTTATCTCATGTGGCGGAGTTGTTATCGCCTGTGATGGAGTTATCGCCTGTGATGGAGTTGTTGCCTCCTGTGATGGTGTTATCGCTTATAATAGTTATCGCCTGTGTTGAAGTTATCACCACTGAAGGAGTGGAAGTCAAAAACCATCTTTTTTCTATTTTTTTTTTTTTTTGCCTTGTGTTGCAATGCATGCCACTGCAATGATAACAGTGAAAACTGTGCTAACGCTAACTTAGTATCTTCAGTTAACCTCACTTAATTTAGCTCTTCCCTGAACAAGACATTTGTGCAACAGATACGTATCTTTCCGTCACGCTTCCCCTAAACAGAGGGATTCTTCAGTCGTGTACAGAGGTGATCACCTTTTACGTCGAGACGCAAAAGGTGATGTGATCAGTCCATTAGCCTTGAAGCAGCAGTTTCGAGGTGGTCAGTCCCTCAGTCTTGAGAAATGTTTAACTCCGTAGTCCTGAAGTGTTGCGCACATGTTTAACTCATCTTCTCGGCTATATTGTGTACCATTATTAGTATGATGCTTCACTAACCTTACTTAAATCATCATAACCCATATTGTCAAGGTTGTTTAAGCTTTAAATATTTTTCTCTTAAAAATAAACTCATTACCAGTATTTACGTCGGCAATTTTTTTTTCTGGGAGTCATAACCGAAAGAAATGGTATATTATGCCTGTACAAGTGGTATTAAATAATACTTTTCAGAAATGAGAAACAGACGAAATAAAAAATGATTTAAATTGATCTGCTTGAAAACTTTCGAAGCGTTTTGGAAATGAGAGGGAGAGAGAGGGAGAGAGGGAGGGAGAGGGAGGGAGAGGGGGCGGGAGAGGGGGCGGGAGAGGGGGCGGGAGAGGGGGCGGGAGAGGGGGCGGGAGAGGGGGCGGGAGAGGGGGCGGGAGAGGGGGCGGGAGAGGGGGCGGGAGAGGGGGCGGGAGAGGGGGCGGGAGAGGGGGCGGGAGAGGGGGCGGGAGAGGGGGCGGGAGAGGGGGCGGGAGAGGGGGCGGGAGAGGGAGAGGGAGAGGGAGAGGGAGAGAGGGAGTTCCTCAGTCCTCAAAAAAGAAAGAAATGGCAAATTCAATTAAACGAGAACTGAAGAAACACAAATAATGTTTAAACACGAGAATAACTGGTAAAAAACAGGATTTGTAGATGAATGGTTCAGAGAACCGACATGAAGACTGATGAAGCCACTGTGTGGCGAAACGTTTCCTCAATAAAGATACCCAAGAGTTGCACATGTGTCTAATTTATCAAAAAACAGGATTGTTAGAAATAAAGGAACGTAAACATGAAATACAAAATACGATGAAGAAAGTTTGATTACAAGATGGTTGAATTAGTGGATGAAATACAAGAAATTTTACGAAGATCCAGAATGCATTTGTAAAAGGGTTTAAAAATGGACTTTATCACTGACATCCGAGTGAGACTGATGTCACTGAAGTAACCGAGATGTTGATAACTGGATCAAAAAGCCGACAAATTGATCAATTAGACACATGTGCAACACATGGGATCTTTATTATGGAAACGTTTTCACCGCTGGTTGGCGAAACGTTACCAAAATAAAGACACCCAAGTGTTGCCCAAGTGTCTAATTTATCATAACCAGAGACAGTCAAAACATTACCAGCAAACATTGATAGAAATAAAGCAGATATATTATCCTGAGTTCTGAGATATTTAAAGATCAACTAAACTATCATGGCGAGATATTTAAGAGCCTTTTCTGCATGGTGACCAATTTTCAAATGTATGGATGCACGACCCTTACGGATTTAACGCTAACTTATGATCACGATAAACACATGGAAGTTGGCAAACATTACACCAACTAAATATAAAGTAACATATATAACAAATCTTATCAAAGTACGAAAAAAAAAACGGAAAAAATAACAGTAAACTTAAAAACTTTGTAAGTCTTAAACTGTTGAAATTTCGCACCAATTTCTTGTTATGTATTTTTTTTAATGATTTAAATACCGTAAAAATATGGTATTTATGGCCAGACTGAAGTAATTTGATTTATATGAAGGCATTCCATGCAAGCTGTTTTGTAAGGTCAGATGGAATTTACGATACATGGGAGAAATAAATAAATTACGATACATGGGAGAAATACGATACATGGGAGAAATACGATACATGGGAGAAATAAATTATCGCCGAGGATAAGATATTCAATGTTTGATGGGGACTGATAGCAGTGATAGGAGTGTGTTCCGTGAAGCACTAGACCCGTGGACTCATCACGGACCGGGCCGCGGGGGCGTTGACTCCTGAACCACCCTCCAGGTATATTCGAGTGAACCATTCATGGTTAGGCGTGTAGGAGGCTCGACCCTCCGTCCAGTAAACCTAACACTACCCAGGTCACACTGTGACCTGTAGATGGTCCAAGTCGGACCGAAACGCCGTCATAAGTTTCTCTCTCTCGTTTGTGCAGGTTGTTTATGTATTCCTGTCACGGTATTGTGTGTTTGTTCTTTCCTGTAAACTTGGTTCTGTCTCTGACCAGTCAGGATGTTCTGACTGATCTGTCTCTCAGCTGTGTCGGTAGTGGGATCCCTCAGGGTCAGTGTTGGCCTTGCTCGTGGTGGCAACGTCAGTGGTCAGTGTTGGCCTTGCTCGTGGTGGCAACGTCAGCGGTCAGTGTTGGCCTTGCTCGTGCTGGCAACGTCAGCGGTCAGTGTTGGCCTTGCTCGTGCTGGCAACGTCAGCGGTCAGTGTTGGCCTTGCTCGTGGTGGCAACGTCAGCGGTCAGTGTTGGCCTTGCTCGTGCTGGCAACGTCAGCGGTCAGTGTTGGCCTTGCTCGTGCTGGCAACGTCAGCGGTCAGTGTTGGCCTTGCTCGTGGTGGCAACGTCAGCGGTCAGTGTTGGCCTTGCTCGTGCTGGCAACGTCAGCGGTCAGTGTTGGCCTTGCTCGTGCTGGCAACGTCAGCGGTCAGTGTTGGCCTTGCTCGTGGTGGCAACGTCAGCGGTCAGTGTTGGCCTTGCTCGTGGTGGCAACGTCAGTGGTCAGTGTTGGCCTTGCTCGTGCTGGCAACGTCAGCGGTCAGTGTTGGCCTTGCTCGTGCTGGCAACGTCAGCGGTCAGTGTTGGCCTTGCTCGTGGTGGCAACGTCAGCGGTCAGTGTTGGCCTTGCTCGTGCTGGCAACGTCAGCGGTCAGTGTTGGCCTTGCTCGTGCTGGCAACGTCAGCGGTCAGTGTTGGCCTTGCTCGTGGTGGCAACGTCAGCGGTCAGTGTTGGCCTTGCTCGTGCTGGCAACGTCAGCGGTCAGTGTTGGCCTTGCTCGTGCTGGCAACGTCAGCGGTCAGTGTTGGCCTTGCTCGTGCTGGCAACGTCAGCGGTCAGTGTTGGCCTTGCTCGTGCTGGCAACGTCAGCGGTCAGTGCTGGCCTTGCTCGTGCTGGCAACGTCAGCGGTCAGTGTTGGCCTTGCTCGTGCTGGCAACGTCAGCGGTCAGTGCTGGCCTTGCTCGTGCTGGCAACGTCAGCGGTCAGTGCTGGCCTTGCTCGTGCTGGCAACGTCAGCGGTCAGTGCTGGCCTTGCTCGTGCTGGCAACGTCAGCGGTCAGTATTGGCCTCAGTTTTGCTCTGAGACAAAATTCTCAAAATGTAAAGAAGCAATGCAGGAGTCTTCAGAATACATTTCTTCACAAACAGTGGTTGGCAACTGGGATGTCATCATCAAACACAAGGTCACCTACAAGAAATGTCAATAAAATGCCACACGACCTTCAGATGACATCCTGACGAGGATGTACTCTCTTCCTGTATCTACCGATAGGTAAGTACGAGTACAAAAATGCCCTCACTTTTTACGTGGTTTTTGATGGAAGGAAACACACACATACACTTAATGGATCTTTACTGGTTCTGGGAGCTTGGTCGGTCACTCCAAATGATAAGAGAGAATGAAAGAACGCAGTATATATAGTGGGAAAAAAATTGTCACTGGCGGAAACCAGGTGTCGCGGCGCCAGGTCATATAATGGCAGTATCATGTGGCAGCAGGGAATCAGCGTGTGGTAGTGTCGTATGAGAAAGGGGAGTTGAAATGGTGTGTTTGCCACCTGATCTTCACCAGTTACGTACTTTCTTCATTGTGTATACAGTGTTCTCTCATTTTTTTTGCATCATTTGGAGAGACCAAGGTCCAAGGAACGAAATAAAGATAGAAGTGCATGGTTCTTTCATCCACCCTCTCGGTATCGCTCTATACCTTCTAATTTTATTCATGATTTTACTGTTTTCATAAATTCTCTCTATTTTTGCTGCAATTTATGAACCCTGCAATTTGAAACATAAAACAGAGCTCCCTGTTCACGGTTCATTAAAACTAATTGGTACAACTTGTGTTGAGTTGTCTGGCTTGGTATATAGTCCGTAATTAACAACATTTTATGTTTATCGCTGCTCCACAAAGAAGACATTAAATTTGATTAACCCGCTAACGAGATTCTGACACTGACTTATCTTGAGTGATGCAGGTGTATACACCTTTGTAAGAAGACAGGGAGGGTGAGAGAGAGAGAGAGAGAGAGAGAGAGAGAGAGAGAGAGAGAGTACAAGAAATCTGTAGTTTCATTCTACACATTAGTGCGACTTCTTTACGAAAGCATTTAATGGAGTAATTTTCAAGTCACTTAATATGTGGTAGCCTTCCACAAGGAGTGTACTTGGTTCCTTCCTGTGGACCGTATATTCCAACGACCTACTTCACCTCATCATAGACTCCCACGTTCACGCAGATGACTGCATTCTAAGATATCCTCTGCCCTCAGGTACATCTATCATCTAAATATAACTATAACGGCCTCTCTGATAGGTTACATCTGCCACTGAGAAAAAGACAATGGTCGGTATGACGTTACTGCTGGAGCTGATGTGATACTGAATACAAGGAACACTCAGCCATGATGTTCATAACCTGTGGTAAATCATGCAGATAAGGCGCCCAAGAAACTTCAACCATTAAAGTGCATCTCCTACTTTTTCAGCAGCAGAGACAGCAAAACTAAACAAGACTCAAATTTATTCTGATCTTTACTACACTATTTTTTCTGGATGGCCTGCTATCTCTCCACCCATATCTTATCTTTTACACATGGTACCAGACCCCACAAAGACACCCCTCTCTAGTTTCGACTTAAGCAGGATGGAACTGCCATTTCAAAGAACACATGGCCCAGTTCCGTAAAGAGACCAAAGACATTTATTACACTACAAGACGGGTTGCCATCAACGTCTGCACTCAGAGAAATTTAACCAGTGATCATTTCTCGACAAATTTACATTTTGAATAGATTCACATAGCCTTATAATAGACTTGAAGCTAATTAACGAAGTGACCACATAAATCTGGGGTCTAGTGATGTCTTCAACTTCACCATCCTCCAGTGTACGTTGCTTTACATCAACGTGCTCGTACATTGTCTACAATGATAACCCAAAATATAAATGCAAGAACTGTATCTTAAATACATACAGAACCCTTCACTGGAGAGAGGGGGAGAGAGAGAGAAAGAGAGAGAGAGAGAGAGAGAGAGAGAGAGGCAGGCAGACACAGACAAGTAGCCTCGCAGATACAGAGTTAGCCATAGTGACAGATATGCTAGTAAAAAGAGAAGCCGAAACATGCGTACGGAAGAGGTGAGGTAGCAAAAATGGAGGAGTAAAATATGTACGGGGCCACACTCCCTTTAGTGACACAAAATGTGACACTTTTCCCCAGTTACACCTGACACGTCTGAACCCTGGCCCCTCTCTCTCTCTCTCTCTCTCTCTCTCTCTCTCTCTCTCTCTCTCTCGTTTCCTCACACACCTCTCTTACCTTTCACACACTATTTTATATTTTTTATTATTGACATATCGACCGTCTCCCACCAAGGCAGGGTGGCCCGAAAAAGAAAAATTTTCATTATCATTCATTCCATCACTGTCTTGCCAGAGGCACGCTTACACTATAGTTATAAAATTGCGACATTAACACCCCTCTTTCAGACTGCCGTCACTTTACTTCCCATCACCAGGAATCAAATCCAGCCTGCCGGTTTCCCTGAATCTCTTCATTTGTCTCCATTTGCTCCTATCTAACACACGCACGCTTGCTGGAAGTCCAAGCCCTTCGCACACAAAACCTCCTTTACCCCCTCTCTCCAACCTTTCCTAGGCCGAACCCAGCCCTGTCTTCACTCCACTACAGATTTATACACTCTCGAAGTCATTCTATTTTGTTCCATCCTCTCTACATGTCCAAACCATCGCAGTAACCCCTCCTCAGCCCTCTGGATAATAGTTTTGGTAATCCCGCACCTCCTAATCTCCAAACTACGGATTGTCTGCATTATATTCACACCACGCATTGCCCTTAGATATGACATTTCCACTTCCTCCAGCCTTCTCCTTGTTGTGACATTCACAACCCATGCCTCACACCCATACAAAAGCGTTGATATAACTATACTCACATTCCCCTCTTTGCTTTCATGGATAAAGTTCTTTGTCTCCACAGACTCCTCAGTGCACCACTCGCCTCTTTCCTCTCATCAATTCTATGATTCACCTCATCCTTCATAGACCCATCTGCTGACATGTCCACTCCTAAATATCTGAATACTTTCACCTCTTCCATACTCTCTCTCCTTCCAATCTGATATCCAATTTTCCGTTACATATTTTTGTTATCCTCATCACCTTACTCTTTCCTATATTCACTTTTAATTTCCTTCTTTTACATACCCTACCAAATTCATCCACCAACCTCTGCAACTTCTTTTCAGAATCTCCCAAAAGCAGTGTCATCAGCAAAGAGCAACTGTGAAAACTCCCAGTTTGTGTTAGATTCCTTTTCACAGTTGCTCTTTGCTGATGACACTGTGCTTTTGGGAGATTCTGAAAAGAAGTTGCAGAGGTTGGTGGCACCGAGGGCATACGGAGGTGTGGGAGCTTCTAAGCTAATTTCATTCTCATCCCTGTTTGGTGTACTAGCCTCACCAGCAGCATTTATATATTATTGTAACCACGAACGATAATATATAAATGCTGCTCGTGAGGCTAGTACACCAAACGGGGATGAGAATGAAATTAGCTTAGAAGCTCCCACACCTCTGTATGCCCTAGGATGGCGGCCCAACAGCTAGCTGTGTGCTGGCTGCGCCATTCTTGTAGGGTTGGGTGGTCCTGTAGTTTAAAGCGTCATGTGGTTCTCGCTTACCATGAGGCAGGCTAGTACATGGGTTCGAATCCTTGGCTAGCGCAGTGTTGTTATTGATCAATACTACTCGTTCGTGGTTACAATAATATATATATATATATATATATATATATATATATATATATATTATCCAATAGTATCCGATAATATTTTCGGATAGGCATAGAAGTCCCCATGTATAGCATATTAACAGCCACTGAGAAAATAGTAGACAATATGTAGGAAGAGATACTTCTGAGTACCTCGGCTGAACATTTGGGCACCCCAGAGCAGGACATTTAAAGGGACAAAGAGCACATTGTATTTTTTCCTTTCATTATTTGAAAAGGTCACCCAGAATAATAGCTATCCATGTCTACAATATCTAACGAGAAACTTATTTTCTCAAACTATATGACTTGTTATAAACGATTAGGAAAAGCTTGGGGCTGGCTTTTTATATCTTATAATTTCCTACTTGACATCTGAGAAACCCTCCTACCCTATATGGGGAGAGAGGGGATGATGGTAGGGTGGGGTTGGCACCGACCACTAACCCAGTCTAAGGGTAACCGTGGCCAGTGACACCTACGCTGCTCGGAGACCTCTCTCCCTGCTTTGGTTGCTCCTTTGCAACATTGCACAGCTCCTGATGACGCACTGAGAGATGTGAAAGTACTTGAGCTAAAGATTCCCCCCCCCCCCCGCGTGGTTTGTCCTGCATAGTTAAGATCGCCCGTCTGCGATTGTTTGTATATAATATATATATATATATATATATATATATATATATATATATATATATATATATATATATATATATATTATAAACACCGAGAGTAAAAGGTAGATGGGATACAAGGAGAATAGAAGCATCAGGTAAGAGAGAGGTGAAGGTTCATAAACTAAAAGAGGAGGCAGTTAGGGTAAGATATAAACAGCTATTGGAGGATAGATGGGCTAATGAGAGCATAGGCAATGGGGTCGAAGAGGTATGGGGTAGGTTTAAAAATGTAGTGTTAGTGTTCAGCAGAAGTTTGTGGTTACAGGAAAGTAGGTGCGGGAGAGAAGAGGAGCGATTGGTGGAATGATGATGCAAAGAGAGTAGTAAGGGAGAAAAAGTTAGCATATGAGAAGTTTTTACAAAGTAGAAGTGATGCAAGGAGGGAAGAGCATATGGAGAAAAAGAGAGAGGTTAAGAGAGTGGTGAAGCAATGTAAAAAGAGAGCAAATGAGAGAGTGGGTGAGATGTTATCAACAAATTTTTTCTGAAAATAAGAAAAAGTTTTGGAGTGAGATTAACAAGTTAAGGAAGCCTAGAGAACAAATGGATTTGTCAGTTAAAAATAGGAGAGGAGAGTTATTAAATGGAGAGATAGAGATATTGGGAAGATGGAGGGAATATTTTGAGGAATTGTTGAATGTTGTTGAAGATAGGGAAGCTGTGATTTCGTGTATAGGGCAAGGAGGAATAACATCTTGCAGGAGTGAGGAAGAGCCAGTTGTGAGTGTGGGGGGAGTTCGTGAGGCAGTAGGTTAAATGAAAGGGGGTAAGGCAGCTGGGATTGATGGGATAAAGATAGAAATGTTAAAAGCAGGTGGGGATATAGTTTTGGAGTGGTTGGTGCAATTATTTAATAAATGTATGGAAGAGGGTAAGGTACCTAGGGATTGGCAGAGAGCATGCATAGTTCCTTTGTATAAAGGCAAAGGGGACAAAAGAGAGTGCAAAAATTATAGGGGGATAAATCTGTTGAGTATACCTGGTAAAGTGTATGGTAGTTATTATTGAAAGAATTAAGAGTAAGACGGAGAATAGGATAGCAGATGAACAATGAGGCTTTAGGAAAGGTAGGGGGTGTGTGGACCAGGTGTTTACAGTGAAACATGTAAGTGAACAATATTTAGATAAGGCTAAAGAGGTTTTCGTGGCATTTATGGATTTGGAAAAGGCGTATGACAGGGCGGATAGAGGGGCAATGTGGCAGATGTTGCAGGTGTATGGTATAGGAGGTAGGTTACTGAAAGCAGTGAAGAGTTTTTACGAGGATAGTGAGGCTCAAGTTAGAGTATGTAGGAAAGAGGGAAATTATTTCCCATTAAACGTAGGCCTTAGACAAGGATGTGTGATGTCACCGTGGTCGTTCAATATATTTATAGATGGGGTTGTAAGAGAAGTGAATGCGAGGGTCTTGGCAAGAAGTGTGGAGTTAAAAGATAAAGAAGCACACATATAGTGGGAGTTGCCACAGTTGCTCTTTGCTGATGACACTGTGCTCTTGGGTGATTCCGAAGAGAAGTTGCAGAGGTTGGTGGATGAATTTGGTAGGGTGTGTAAAAGAAGAATATTGAAAGTGAATACAGGAAAGAATAAGGTTATGAGGATAAAAAGATTAGGTGATGAAAGATTGGATATCAGATTGGAGGGAGAGAGTATGGAGGAGGTGAATGTATTCAGATATTTGGGAGTGGACGTGTCAGCGAATGGTTCTATGAAAGATGAGTGAATCATAGAATTGATGAGGGGAAAAGGGTGAGCGGTGCACTTAGGAGTCTGTGGAGACAAAGAACTTTGTCCTTGGAAGCAAAGAGGGGAATGTATGAGAGTATAGTTTTACCAACGCTCCTGTATGGGTGTGAAGCATGGGTGATGAATGTTGCAGCGAGGAGAAGGCTGGAGGCAGTGGAGATGTCATGTCTGAGGGCAATGTGTGGTGTGAATATAATGCAGAGAATTCGTAGTTTGGAAGTTAGGAGGTGCGGGATTGCCAAAACTGTTGTCCAGAGGGCTGAGGAAGGGTTGTTGAGGTGGTTCGGATATGTAGAGAGAATGGAGCGAAACAGAATGACTTCAAAAGTGTATCAGTCTGTAGTGGAAGGAAGGCGGGGTAGGGGTTGGCCTAGGAAAGGTTGGAGGGAGGGGGTAAAGGAGGTTTTGTGTGCGAGGGGCTTGGACTTCCAGCTGGCATGCGTGAGCGTGTTTGATAGGAGTGAATGGAGACAAATGGTTTTTAATACTTGACGTGCTGTTGGAGTGTGAGCAAAATAACATTTATGAAGGGATTCAGGAAAAGCGGCAGGCCGGACTTGAGTCCTGGAGATGGGAAGTACAGTGTCTGCACTCTGAAGGAGGGGTGTTAATGTTGCAGTTTAAAAACTGTAGTGTAAAGCACCCTTCTGGCAAGACAGTGATGGAGTGAATGACGGTTAAAGTTTTTATTTTTCAGGCCACCCTGCCTTGGTGGGAATCGGCCAGTGTGTTAATAATATATATATATACATATATATATATATATATATATATATATATATATATATATATATATATATATATATATATATATATATATATATATATATATATATATATATATATATATATTATATATATATATATATATATATAGAAAATTGTAATATCGGAGTATATGTAAAATTAATTGGCCTCCCATAAGAAACAGTATTTTCACAAAATCAGAATAGCTAATCCAACCATTGTGGCTTATTCAGAGCAGCGATGAGACAGTACTGCCTCTGTCTCTTATCTATGAGGTCAAAGCTTGAAGTGTCTACACAGTCATACAAACAACTGTACCTCTCGCGACCATATCGAAACTCCTCTGTTGATGAGTAGCTAACAAGCCCACACGACGGGCCTCTAATGGATATTGTTGTGTGGTTATCCGCCTCTCCACCATCACCCAAGTTTACCAATCCTCAGCTTAAATGATGATGCCTGCAAATTATATTTGTAAATATTTATGTATAAAATAGTTATATTACTCTTGTACTTCATCACACGGTTACCGCAGTTACTGTTGTTGCTGCTACTGTTGCTGCTGCTGTTGCTGCTACTGTTGCTGTTGCTGTTGTTGATGCTACTACTGATTCTACTAGGCAGTCACCCTGACTATATATATATTGGCTCCCTCACTGTCGTGTGTTAGTGTGACTTGTAAATGGTCCAAGTCGGACCAAAACGTTGTCATAACTTCTATCTTCCATGTGCGGATTATTTGTGTACCCAGACTGAAGGTTGAACCTATAAGCAAACTGCACGTATCCGGAGTAGAACACTAAAGGAGGCAGGGAGAACCCTGGGCGAGGAGGCAGGAAGAACAGGTAAGGCACTAGAAAGGATCGAAAAATTTCTCAGGGAAAGAATACAATGAAGGAGTGTCAGGGGAAAAGCAGCAGCAGCAACATCAGCAGCAACAGTAACAGAAGCATCAACAGTAACAGAAGCATCAACAGCAGCAGCAATAGCAGCAACAGCCGCAGCAAGAATAACAGCAACAGAAGCATCAATAGCAGCAGCAAGCGACAGCAATAGCAGGTACAGCAACAGCAGCAAGACCAACAACAGAAACAACAATACCAGGAGGAGGAGCAGCAAGAGAAACAGCGTCAACTCAGCAGCAACATCCGCAGCTTGGCGGCGGCAGTAATATCAACAGAATCAGCAAGGTAGCTGCTACAGCAGCAACACCAGTGGCAGCAGTACAAGTAACTCAGCAGCAACAGTAGCGCAGCAGATACTGCTGCTGCTGCTGCTGCTGCTGCTGCGGCTGCAACTCCTGCTGAGTTTGCAGCAGCAGCAACAGCAGCAGTAGTAGCGGCAGCTCCCACCTGGCGGTGGGAATTGGCCACACTATGCAGCTCTTTTAAGAGGAAAAATAACGTATGGTATGGCTGCCATTTTCATTAAGGTACACACTCATTTGCCCCAGGAAGGAGTGTAGCCAGCTGCACCCACACTATTTCACCACCACGGCCTTTTTTTTTCTGCAGGTAAACTCACGGGGATATGCTATTTTGTAAGGATATTTTCTTGCCGTCTTTGTTCGTAACTTTTGCCCCAAATGCTTTGATGGGTTGAGACTTGTTCTCACTGTGTGGGAACGAAGCACTTCACTGAGGAGAATTTTGCTGGACTTCTTAATAAAAAAATACGCAAAGGTCTTATATAAGATTTCTTATATACACACACGAAAAGGGCGAGGATATTGCAACTGTGTCGTCATTTGGACATTAACGTATTTTTATTATATGATAATTTGCAATGCACTTTTGTTTCTGATAGGCATTATAATCTTATAATCTTTAAAGACGGAAGCAAATTATTTATGGACTGCAATATGGTTTAGTACTTTCATATATATTTAATTTCTTGATAAGATAAGATTTCGTTCGGATTTTTAACCCCGAAGGGTTAGCCACCCAGGATAACCTAAGAAAGTCAGTGCGTCATCGAGGACTGTCTAACATATTTCCATTGGGGTCCTCAATCTTGTCCCCCAGGATGCGACCCACACCAGTCGACTAACACCCAGGTACCTATTTGCTGCTAGATGAACAGGACAACAGGTGTAAGGAAACGTATCGAAATGTTTCCACCCGCCGGGAATCGAACCCAGGCCCTCCGTGTGTGAAGCGGGAGCTTTAGCCACCAGGCCACCGGGCCTGAATTTATAACATGGAAATGCTGACACCTGTTACTCTCTGCACTCAGGTTTAAGTTTAAATTCTGTCGACTGAAAGCTGGTCATTATGGCAGCTTTTCGGCTTTAGAAGTCAAGAATATTTTAAACCCTGAAATTGGAATTAATTTGTCAGAATATATACACTGACAACATGTACACAAAGAAACATACTATTCACATTTGGTTATGCATTTAACCACCTAGAAGGGAAAAATTCCAAGCAATTTCATGATCTCTGTCACATTCACAAGGAACATGAAGGAAGGGTAACGTGATGGAAGGGGAAAAATGGGGGAATAAGGAGAAGAGGTGGAAGGCGAAAAATGACTTGGCAGCCATTTTTTCCACGCAGGTGTTTCTATAAAGTTTGATAACTGGGAACGAGGAGAGTGGAGACCTGACTTGACTGTCTGAAGGTTATCAAACAATATCCAGTTATTTTAATATTACTCATCATTAATAGCAGCAGCAGCAGTATTAGTAGTAGTAGTAATATTTCACTATATATATATATATATATATATATATATATATATATATATATATATATATATATATATATATATATATATATATATATATATATATATATATATATATATATATATATATATATATATATATATATATATATATATATATATATATATATATATATATATATATATATATATATATATATATATATATATATATATATATATATATATATATATATAATATATATATATATATATATATATATATATATATATATATATAAAATATATATATATATATATAAATATATATTATATATATATATATATATATATATAATATATATATATATATATATATATATATATATATATGTTTTGCTACTATTTACAATAGGATTTGTCGTAATACTAGTAATATTTGTAGTACTATTAGTATTTGTATTAATAGCTGTGGTATTTGTAGTGGTAGAAAAGAAATCAGTGAAAGTAGTAAAATAGTCTCGATTTGTGTTATATGCGTCGTAAAGACGAGGGCTCTGCTATTCTAGGAGTCATTTTTATCTTTGCCTCACAAATCCCCCATAAAATGTCTTTGATGAGTTGTTGACGAGCGCTGATGCTTGTTTGTGAGGGATTATGGTACAAACACGAAGTTGTTGATGCGGGCAACCCCAGTGCTCCTATTGCTGCTGCTGTGGTGCTTTTGCTAACTCTCCATCTGTTGTCTTTACTTCTACTGTCTCTATTTCTGCCGCCTCTACTTACGCTGCTTCTACTGTTTCAACTCCTATAACAACAAAACTGAGATATCTCAGAGATTTTGTTGAGAATGCCCTATTATCAGCTAGGAAGACTTTCAACCGGACAGAACCTGAAGAAATACCTGCCATGAAAAATGTACTGGTTTTACCCTATAAAGCGAATTTGGCCAGCCTGCCTGAGGCACTAAAAAAGTTCAATATAAATATTGCCTTCAAAACAGTGGGGCAGTGAAACAGAGATTAATTTAAAACACACTGTCTAATAGTGTGAGTGGTGTTTACAAGGTCCCATGCGCTCTTAGCCCTCTTTCATATATTGGTCAAACGTTTAAACCTCTGGAAATTAGATTAGCCCAACATCTGTATTCAGTCAGGATGGACCAGGAGTCGAATGCTATCTTCAACCATGCCAGTTCTTGCAATCACCCACCGGAGTGGGCTGATGCCCAGATCATTGTACCCATTGGTTCCATTATGTAAAGAAACACAATTGAATCCTCGATCTTGAAACATGATAGGAATGCCTTATAAAATTCAAGCCATGGGTTATACAAACTCATTATCAATTAGTGGAGTCTGCTACGCACATCTCTAAGCAACAGTGCTATATTATGCCACGGGGCCTCACGAGGACTTGGTGACATTAGACCAGTGGTTCCCAAACTTTTTCAGCTTGTTACCCAATTTAACATGCCACATAAAGCATGTTACCCCTTTCACAAAATGTTGTTATTATTGATATATATGGCTAAACGTGAACGTATACAGCCTCGCATACTCTGCTAATCCTAGCAAAACCATTGAAAACGTAAGAACCACACATACATTATATATATAATTAATAATAGCTACAAATTCACAGTAACAGTGGGTAAATACTAACTATATACTGCACAGGGCAGGACACATACATACCAGCTTATGTCTACCTCGGCTGATGCTCACAGATAAACTGACAGTGTGAAATAGAGGCAGCCTCAGGAAGTGAGTGACGCGTACTGGACAGGTCGATCTGGGCTACTGAGTGACTTTTGTCCTGAAGCATACTTGTCAAAATACTTTTGGGTTTCCACACACTTAGCTATATATTTCTTCTTTTCTAATACTGTATATTAGTTTTTGATGTTTATTGTTATTTGGTTTAACTTTATTACTTGCTTATAATCGGTTTACTTTACAACTTTATATACTAAGACAAAGTTAACAATAATCCTCATACCGGGTA
This sequence comes from Cherax quadricarinatus, assembly GCF_038502225.1. Taxonomy (NCBI): domain Eukaryota; kingdom Metazoa; phylum Arthropoda; class Malacostraca; order Decapoda; family Parastacidae; genus Cherax; species Cherax quadricarinatus. Next base: position 45,447 of record NC_091313.1, read on the forward strand.
CCGCATTGTTTTCTTGATTTTCAGAATTCATAACTTTTTTTCTGTCACCCCTCCATTACCCCCCAAAAATGGTTAAATTACCCCCAGGGGGTAATTTACCCCCAGTTTGGGAACCACTGCATTAGACCATCTTTCTCCGCACCTATCCTCACGTTTCGTCTGTCGTGAACGTCGGTATAATATATAACCATTAGGAGTAAACCCATTTAGCTACAGCTGCATAAAGGTATCGTACGTTTACAGGTACACAAGGTTAAGGGGCTGCAACCAGTGATTGCAACATGGTCGATATAATATATAATCATTGGTAGTAAACCCATTTAGTTACAACTATATAAGGTACTATATGGGTACAGGTACACAAAGTTAAGTGAATGTAATCAATAACTGTAACATAGCGATTACAACTAGCTTAGTGGATTACGACTCAACAGGGTTAGGCTGTTAGTGGCGATAAAGGTGTTAAAGGATGTTCAAAAAATTGCCTGGTTATTATATCTTAAAGGATAATCGGAATACTATAGAAGATTCATAAATAACCAAGGTAGAGGCATTATAATTGATACCGAGGGTATCGGTAGGCAGTATTTAGGAATGTAAGGCGAGATTCTTGCTAGCATTTCCTGGAACATTCTAGAACCTCCCGAGACGTACGTTTACACATAATAGCATTGTACTGTTTGTGTATTATCCACTAGCGCAACGCAATCTCTTAGGTCACATGACTTGTTGAAGTCGATTAGACGAAGCTTCAGGCTAACTGTTACATTTATTATTCTGTTTCCTGTTTTCTGTAAACTCACGAGGCCCTCTTCTAAATTACCCATTATAGGAAGGAGAGGTGAGGGTGAATGGGTGGAAGGTGAACGGAATAATGCCTCTCATACTCTGAGAGTAGCTGTGGCTGGTGTCACCCACACTACCCAACTCTGAGAAAACTTCCTTTCATTTCTCCTGTTGCTACTCTTGCAATATTGCATAGCTCCTGATGATGCACGGAGACGTGTGAAAGTACTTTTACTGAAGATATCCAGCCCCCGTGGCTTGTCTTGCATTCTTAACATCGCCTACATGCGACTGTTTTACACACACACACACACACACACATATATATATATATATATATATATATATATATATATATATATATATATATATATATATATATATATATATAAATTATGACTAAAGACAAATTACATTAACAAAGCACATTGATAAAAATACAACAGGGAGTAGAACAACACGGATAACATTTCAGAGCTACATCTCGAATACTTCATCCAGCTCCCCCGCGGTGGGCCGCGTGCCCAGAATGCTGCAGCCATTTCCCCTCTGGATCTCATCATTGAGTCTCTGAAAGAGGAAGCTGGCCGCCCTGTGATCCTTGGGTTCCATGATAAGTTTTTCACCCAGCTCTTTGAGGAACTTTAGAGCACACTTGCCCCATGCTCCAAGGGTCTCCGACCCTATTGAGATGAAGTTTTAGCAAGGGGGTCTTCTGGGTTTCCCAGTGGCTGGCAGTTCTACCCCCTTCAGCTACGGAGTATGGCAAGTAGGTGTCTGCCAATGTGGCGGCACAGGTGTAGTCCCAGGAAATATGCTTACCATCCTTCCAGGGTAGCATAGTAGCTCCATCAGGACGCTTTTAACTTCCGTAAGACCTCTGTACTTCTGGTTCCCGTTGAGCTGGGCAATGGGCTGTGGCGAGGCTTCTCTTTGTCACTGACCTCCTCATGTCTAGCATACTTCCCTTCTGCTGTTTGACACACGAGACTGTGGAGAAATTTTCTCCAGGAGGTGGGTATCAGCCCCCTTCAGCCCCCTTCAGCCCCTTCAGTCCCTTTCAGCCCTGAGGGGCCCAGTCCTCTCAGAAGGGGCAAATATCTTGTTTACTGCTACAGCAAGTAATTGATCCCAGATGCAGTACGAGTATGCGACGTAGTCAAGCGACCGCTGCTCCTTGCAGTCCAGTGTTGCAGAGTGTATTTTAATAAGAGACAGTACATCTCTTACCTTAGCAGGACAATTAAGGAAAATCCTGCTCCCACTTTATTACCATAGTAAAGATAGTGGACATTGTTGTCTATGCTTAAGACAGCAAGATTTAAACATTCTGCTTTGCTTCATCGAGGAAGTGGCAAGGAAGCAAAAGTACTAGGTCAGTTTTTCCTTTGTGTTGGGGGCAGTGACGGCGTGGGGCGTTGTGGCGTCTTCAGATTACTTTTGACTCTACTGAGAGTGACACTGACGCCAGGATAACCAACAAAGAACGATCTGTGCGTTAGTGTGAACAAAGTGTCTCACAAAACACAATAAACACTTACAGAGAAGTGTGATCAGCTTCTTCAGTGATATTGTGTGAACAATTATTGATGAACAGTGTAACAACGAGTGTTGCGATCCAACAGAGTGTAGTGCGACATTCTTCAAAGAACACTATTCTTCAATCAACTCAACGGATATCCAGGCAAAATTACGGGTCAGATACATATACCCAGGTAAGTGTTCTAACTCGTGATGTGCTACTATTGACTGCGCAGTTGAGTATAAAATCGTGAGTTAGTCACTTATCATAAACCCCGGTGATATGCGGACCTGAGTCCACACACGTAAGTTTGTCAGCCATCAGTGAATGAAATATGCTGACATAACACCCCTAGGGGTAATTTATAATCTTACAAATTATAACTCATTTACAGCCCGTTGAGAGATGACTTCGACAGCTTCTCAAGACCTCGTCTGCAGGGGTGGCTGTGCAGGCGATGAGCTGTCTTTCTAAGTTAAGTTTCCCTATATTTAAACTTAGCTGGTAATGCCATTTCTCATCAAGACCATGAAGTCCGAATTGATCATATATATATATATATATATATATATATATATATATATATATATATATATATATATATATATATATATATATAATGTAGTGCCGAATATGTAAAACTGGCCAATTAGCAAGAACTCATTTAAAATTAAGTCCTTTCTAAAATTTTCTCTTATACGTTTAAAGATATATTTTTTTCATTAATGTTGATGTAAAAATTTATAATTTTGCACCAAAAGGAACTTAGAAAACTTACCTAACCTTATTATAACAAGAACAATTTATTTTAGCCTAACCCAACTAAATATATTTTAGATTCGTTTACAGTAATTTAATACTAAACAAACACAGTGAAATATATTTTTTTCGTTAGGTTCAGAATGATTTTGGCGAAATTATTGCATACACAAATTTTCACTTGTCCTATAGGGCAAGATGAGCGTTGCTATTTAAGCCAAGATCACAAGTTCTGCCTATTCGGCACGACATATATATATATATATATATATATATATATATATATATATATATATATATATATATATATATATATATATATATATACATGTGTGTGTGTGTGTGTGTGTGTTTACTCTTGTTTTAAAACTAAGAATCTTTAAATCAAGCAGGGTAGTTCAGGACGGTCTGTCCTTCCCGGACCAGGAAAATACATTGGAAACAGATGTCCGCTCTCACACACTCGTCCTGGCTCCACTTGAACTAAGCCTTTTGATGTCTTCCTGCTGTATCATGGGCGCCTGACCTCCCTTTTCACAGGATTCTGATCCCTTTTCAGCTGTGCCTTAACTCCTTTTCATGGGTATCTTAGCCCTCTTCAGGGATTCTGGCCTTTTCAGCAGTATCTGAGCGTCTGGACAACTCTTTGGGGTTTTGGACCCTTTCCAAGGATGTCTCAATCCTTTTCGTTGGACTTCTTAGCCTTTTCGAGCTGTTTTTCAATCAATGTGAAGGATCTTATCCAACGTCCGGGAATTTTGGTCTCTCTTCATAGATGACCACAAACAATCACGTTTAAATAAAGCATTTTCTAGTCTAACTGACGCATATGATGCAAGTTTCAGTACTTTTCATTGAAGCTTGGAGTATATTTAAGTCCATTTGACTTAATTTAACTGTTATGTAACATTTCTAGGCTACCTGACACCTCTTTCTTGCTTATCTGTTACAATTTTTGGCTACAAGCCGCGTTTTTATGGCAAACCTACTCATTTTCATGACTTCTTTTGCTTTTCATGGATACTTGGCGCATTTTCAATGCTTAGTCACATTTTCCTGTCTTCTTAATTACTTTCATGGCAACCTCCCGCATTTTCACTTGTACCCGAGGATTTTTCCCTCTCCTCTTGGCACTTTTAACACCAATACCTCATTGCTGCCTTGTTTTACTCTCAAGAGATGCTAAGGCTCTGATCCTCTCCTCTCCTTTCTCCAGCACCGACCTGGAAGGTGGGCCTAAGGGGGGAGGGTGCAGGTCCCATGAAAGGCGCGCATGTTTACCGCTCTGTAAGACTCGTCAATCTCAACGGATGAATAGACGGCTGGATGGATGGCCTGGGAAGCTGCAAGGAGCGTCTGCCTCCGCCACTGCTGCTTTTCAGCACCATCCCCACCAACCTCCAGGTCATACCCCCACCGCAAGTCAATGGTACAATCAAGAGGAGGAGGACGACGACGACGAGGAGAACGAGGAAGAAAGTCGCAACGTGGCGTTTAGTGCAGCTTGATTGGACTTTAAAAGACCTGCCCACTCAAAGCAGGAGATGAAGAGCGTATTAAATGCTTTGGGGTCCGGACGGGCGGCTCACAGGACTTTTCTTCCAGACGACTTGTGCTGGATTAATATAAGTGCAAACTCCTGTGGTCTGAGCAGGTTTTTAATCGGAGGCACCTGTGTGTGGGTGTGTGTGTATGTGTACATGAGGCTTTTGTGGCAGAGTGGTGTAGAGCATCACTTTGCGAACCGTGCCAGTCTCCTTGTAGTGGAATCGAATCCTGCTACTGCGATCTTTCTCTCTCTGCTATCAAGGAACTGCAAAAATAATCGGAGAACAGAAGTCTTATAAGCCTGGGATTTATAATAATAATAATAATTATAATAATAATAATATCTTTATTTACTACAAGTACATGCACATGGTATACAGGCCTAGCTGACATCAATGACATACTACTATATAGAAAGCCCCTTGATATGCAGAGGTCAGTTTTGTCCCAGGATGCAACCCACACCATTCGACTAACTCCCAGGTACCCATTATACTTATGGGTGAACAGGGACAACAGGTGTCTTATGGAAACACATCCCTAATTTTTTTTTCCGCCGTATCGGAGGAGATTCGAATTCCGGACTTCAGTGTGTACTTAACGATCGAGCTGCGGGAAACTTTACTTATGACCTGACACACGACCCGTCCCACTGAGTGTGGGAGTGTAGTGAAGATTTGGTCAGGTCACATGTCAAATAATTTATTTTTATGAAGAACATTTCAGGCATAGCTTAAATTCCTTGCAAATTCTATTTACTAATGAATCTAATTTATATAACCCTGAACTAATATTCATATTCAAATCAATGCTATTTTTTTGTGAAACTTGATTTTATTTTTTCCTTCAATGGATCTGCTTGATACAATTTTCTCAGCCTTTGGAAAATTGTGAGGTTGAAATCTCTCGCATGAATAAACAGATCATTAGATTTTTTTCTAATTTTAATGTTATATTTGTTGTTGTAATCTTAGTTCAAGGCTTTTCCCAGTTTGACCATAATAAGTTTTATTTATTTTTTTTTACAGGGAATCTTACAAACATGGCCATCAATATTTTTTTGGAGAATTCTTAATTTTTTTTACTGTATCAGGTTTTTTTAAGTATAACTTTGATTTTAAAAATCTTAAGTAGAGAAGGTATATCAAGGTTCTCATGGTAAGGTAGAACCAGAATATTCTTTGTTGAATATGTTTCTTTGTCCTTTATGAATTGTAAAATATCTTTCTGGCAATTTTAAAAGATTTGTCAATTAAATATTTTGAGTATTTTAGATCATTTACTATTTCATAAATCTTTAAAACCTCTTCATCTATGAACCTGTGGCTGCAAATACGCAAATCTCTCAAAAACATGGATGAGAACACAAAATTGAACTTTACCATGATGTGAAGAATAATACTGCACATAAGATAACTTGTTTTACTGTATATTTTAAATTTAAATTCTTCGTTCCCTTTATTAATTAAAACATCTAAAACAGGTAATGAGTTATTTCGTTCAAACTCAACAGAAGTTTATGGAAGGTGCTAGGCTATTTAATTCAAGAAATAAGTGGTTTATATCTATATTCTTGAGCAATAAGCACAGAACATCGTCCACATATATGTACCATTTTGCTTTATAAGTCATCTGCTCTCCTATTATTTTTAATATTCCTTGATAATGTGAGAAATCACGAAATCGCTTGGAATTTCACTATTTTTTCACAGTGGTCTTTTGCGCGCTTCCCCCCCCCCCCACACACACACACTACCTAAGGTGTGGAAGACAACAAATGTAATCCCAATTTTTAAAAAAAAAAAAAAGGAGACAGACACGCAGCTTTGAACTACAGACCAGTCATGGAGATTATCAGAAGAGTGGTGGAATACCTAGAAAGCAACGAGCTTATATATGACAACCAGCACGGTTTCAGGGAAGGGAAATCCTGTCAGACCTACTGAGTTTTGCGACAAGGTGACGAAAGTAAGATAGAGAGAGTGAGGTGGGTAGAATGCATTTTCTTGGACTGTATGAAGGCTTCCGACACAGTTCCACACTAGAGACTAGTTCAAAAGTTAGAGGATCAGGCAGGTATAGCAGGGAACCCACTGCAATGGATCAGGCAATACCTGGCAGGAAGGTAACAACGAGTCATGGTACGTGACAAGGTCTCGGAGTGGGTGCCTGTGATGAGCGGGATTCCACAGAGGTCAGTTCTGTCAGGCCTTGTTACAAGGTGAAAATGGGTTATGATGGGCTCACAGATGACTTATTCTTCCAACTTGTTCTCAAATTAATGGCAGCTACTTCATACACATTATTATATTAACGTCAGACATGTTAGAAAACTACTGATCTGTGAGTATCTAGCAGACTTGTTCTTAATTACTCTAATAATGAAATTTCAACATTGAATCTTCATATATAATTAATATTTTCATGGAATTTCATATTAACTGGATAAATAAAGACTGTTTCGTTGATGTTCTTGAAACCGCTTGTTTCAATTACTTATTTTTGAGTAATGAAACACAAAATTTTTTTTTTGAGCAGGGATTATCTTTCATTTTTTTTTGCAGGTGATTTATGTAGTAAGGAACAATGAAGTACCAGATAATGCAGTAACGCAGAGGAAATTTGGACTAAATTGTTTGTCACAATAAGAGAATACTGTCAACACGCGTGACCCAAGACTGTTCAATCTGCTGCTACCATAACTCAGAAACATTGTGGAAGTTTTCTAGAGGAAACTGGATCACTACCTCTGTCAAACGCAGATCAACCAGGCTGTGACGGCTTTGTGGACCAGCTGGCCGCCATCAGCAACCTCGAGTGGCTGAACCGGCGGGCTACCAGGGTAGGAAAAACTCTCAAAACCCTTCGCAGGTACATCCCAGGTGTGCCAGTAGTGTTGCTGCTGCTGACACCAGCGTTACCACTCCTGTCGTTATCTTGCAGTTGCTACTATAATTAGTCCTCCAGTTACCTCCACCGTTGCTATTGCTACTACTATTGTTGCTACTGCTGCTACTACTACTACTACTACTACTACTGCTGCTACTACTGCTACTGCCACCACTGCTGCTTCTGCTGCTACTACTACTACTACTACTACTACTACTACTACTACTACTAATACTACCACCAATATCGCTACTATACCTTTTACTACCACAATTGCCACTACAACTAGCCCTGCTACTCTGATTACATCTCAGCTATAGTCGAAACTATTTTGAAGTTTCTAATTAATATTCTTTGTACGTCTATACAAATATTAGAGAAGCTACTAAATTTATACCCTTCAAGCCAGATACCTTGATGCTCGTGAATGGATCTTGATCCAAAGAATTGGAGCTACCTGACTTTCTCCCATATCCTAGGCGATGTATGATCCACATATGTTCAGCGCTTCTAAATAAATGAAATATTTGCTGGGGCATAACGACTACGTTTCGCCCTCCAGGAGCTTTAACAAGTTAATACAAGAACCTGGTGAGTCACAGAAGCCGGGCGTAAGTCAGACAGGAAGAATACAAAGACATGATGCAAATGCGCTTCAAAATGACTACTGGCTCATGTTAGTGGCTGTGTAAGACACGTATGCAACAATTATCTTTATTTTCGAAACTTTTCGCCTGCATAGAAGACTTCAGTCAAATATAGAGGTGACTAAAGGAGCAGTTTCGAGGTAAAGATGATATGGTTAGTCCACCAGCCTATTACTAGTAACCCTGCTAATAGTAATAGTAGTAGTAGTAGTAGTAGAAGTGACTTGCTCTTATCAGGTGAAGGAAGGGTTTTCCATTTTAAGGAGGATTTATATTAGTGTTTCAGATATTACACCGCCTTTGTTCTAATTGTCTCTGAAACAGATTAATGCTGCTTCAGGGCACTGTCTTCTGCGAGTGTCTGGTTCTTTAAAGGAAGACTGAGCACGTATAAGTCGGTACAGAGACTGAGCACGTATAAGCTGGTACAGACTGAGCACGTATAAGCTGGTACAGACTGAGCACGTATAAGCTGGTACAGACTGAGCACGTATAAGCTGGTACAGACTGAGTACATACTGGAAAAACACCAAGTAACTGGGCACTGAGTGGATATGGGAGTCACAACGATGTATTAAATATATATCCTTAACTAAACTGAGCCGCTGCAGAATATCATTTAAATAACCAACACTCTCCTGACTGTAATCACCTAATTGCGGTTGCAGGGGTTGATTCATAGCTCCTGGCCCCCGCTTGATCTAATCCGTGATCTGATGCATGTGTTGGACTGTGTGCTGCTGACACCAACAGCCTGATTGATGAGCGATACACATTTTGCCAGCCAATGGCTTCATCAGTCCGATGGAGAGAAGAACAGTGGGGGATGAGGAGGAGGAGCTTGAAGTAATCAGTCCTTCAGCCTAGAGGCGATCTTCTCAGTCTTTCAGTCTCGATTGATGGACTGAACACATCTTCAGACTGAGGGACTGACTACCTCAAACCTCTATTCGTCTAACATTCTTCTCTGCATTAAACTGAAGAAGCTACTGGCTGGCGAAATGTTTTCACAATAAAGATATCCAAATGTTGCACAAGTGTCTCATTCATCAGTCAGGTTATTGGCGTCAGCAGCACGCAGTCCAACACACGCATCACATCACAGTCTGGTTGATCAGGAGGCAGGGTAGAGTGTCTTAGTTATTCGCCTGATCATTTCTCTTAATTAATGAAGTCAACAGCCGTGTGTACCGTCCTGTGTCTTACTCTCGCCCCTCCAGGCTACATATCTTACTCTCGCCCCTCCAGGCTACATATCTTACTCTCGCCCCTCCAGGCTACATATCTTACTCTCGCCCCTCCAGGCTACATATCTTACTCTCGCCCCTCCAGGCTACATATCTTACTCTCGCCCCTCCAGGCTACATATCTTACTCTCGCCCCTCCAGGCTACATATCTTACTCTCGCCCCTCCAGGCTACATATCTTACTCTCGCCCCTCCAGGCTACATATCTTACTCTCGCCCCTCCAGGCTACATATCTTACTCTCGCCCCTCCAGGCTACATATCTTACTCTCGCCCCTCCAGGCTACATATCTTACTCTCGCCCCTCCAGGCTACATATAACAGTCACATTAAAAACCTTCACTGTATGACCCTTACAGATTTAGCGCTTGCTTGACATATTGTGTATTGTATTATCGCGGTACCTTGAGAGAGGGGATTTACACGTAGAGAGGAACTACTGGTACTGCTGCAGCAGCAGTAGCATGAGCAGCAGCAGCAGTAGCAGCAGTAGTAGCAGCAGCAGCAGTAGCATGAGCAGCAGCAGCAGCAGCAGCAGCAGTAGCAGCAGCAGCAGCAGCAGCAGCAGCATGAGCAGTAGCAGCAGCAGCAGCAGCAGCAGCAGCAGCAGCAGCAGCAGCAGCAGCAGCAGCAGCAGCAGCAGCAGCAGCAGCAGCAACAGCTTCTCTCAGACCTTACTACTACACCTGCCGTCCTTCTCCCACGTTTCATCACTTTCCTCTTCTGTTTCATTTTGCTTTTGCTCTTATTGTTTTTTACTGTCTATTCTTTCTGGCTCTGTTTATCCTGTTACTACGCTTGTTCCTTTTACTTCTCTGTTTTCTCGTCTTCTCTCATAAAGGTAAATCACTCCTTCGGTTTCAGGGTTTGCTTAATAATTTTTAAACTGTTCCTGCACCTGTTTTTTCTGTTATTTCTCTTGCCGCTGTTCCCCCTTCTTTCCCTCTTCCTCTTTCCCCTTTACTCCCCTCTCCCTCCCGATCCTCCCGCGGCTGTCCCTCACCTTCCCCTTTCCGTTCCCTTCTGGCGGTGCCAGGGCAACTCTGTATCAACATTGAGGCGAAGCATTAGTGACCCAGGACTGTTGTGGTTCTCCCTCTTCCCCTTTACTCCGGTGTCGCTTTCCTAGTGATGGGAGAGAGAGAGTGAGAGGAGGAATGTCATGGGTGGGACGAAAACAGAGCATTATGGATAGTGAAGGGAGAGGAAGGACGTCAGTGGATAATGAGGGGGGAGAACGTCATGGATAATAAGGAAGGGAGGGAGGTTATGGATAGTGAGGGAAGAAGGATGTCATGGATAGTAAGGAGAGGAAGGGCGTCATGGATCGTAAGGAAGGAGTTAGGACTTCATGGATGCTAAGGAGGGAGGAAGGACGTCGTGGATAGTAAAGAGGGAGGAAGGACGTCGTGGATAGTAAAGAGGGAGGAAGGACGTCGTGGATAGTAAAGAGGGAGGAAGGACGTCGTGGACAGTAAAGAGGGAGGAAGGACGTCGTGGACAGTAAAGAGGAAGGACGTCGTGGACAGTAAAGAGGGAGGAAGGGCGTCATGGATAGTAAAGAGGGAGGAAGGGCGTCATGGATAGTAAAGAGGGAAGGGTGTCATGGATAGTAAAGAGGGAGGAAGGACGTCATGGATAGTAAAGAGGGAGGAAGGACGTCATGGATAGAAAAGAGGGAGGAAGGACGTCATGGATAGTAAAGAGGGAGGAAGAACGTCATGGATAGTAAAGAGGGAGGAAGAACGTCATGGATAGTAAAGAGGGAGGAAGAACGTCATGGATAGTAAAGAGGGAGGAAGAACGTCATGTATAGTAAAGAGGGAGGAAGGACGTCATAGATAGTAAAGAGGGAGGAAGGACGACGTGGATAATAAGGAGGGAGGAAGGACGTCATGGATAGCCAGGAGGGAGGAAGGACGTCATTGATAGTACGCCATGAGAGGAGAGAGGAAGACTGAGAAAGCTGTGTATTAGTGACTAAGGATCCTCTGGTGTACTAGTGCTGAGTATTAGTTAAAACACCTTCCTTACCTTCAGCAATACACCACTGTAACTAGATTATAATAAAAAAAACACTTATTTCAGTACGTAATGTAATAGCTAAACCAGAGAACTTCTCCACGAAGGTTCGTATATACGTATGAATTGCCTCTACAGTCTTTCCCTCGTTTTCAGTTATTCAGTAGATAGAGGAGTGACGGGATTCGAACCCGTGGTGTGAGTTTATCATTCCGTGGTGCGAGGTTGCCATTCCGTGGTGTGAGGTTACTATTCCGTCACCTTAGTCAACTGTACCACGGCCTCTAGGTAGGTAAAACCAGTAGGTTGAGACACATTGGTATCAAGAAGCGGGAAATATGATAAGCGCTCGAGAAATATAAATATTCGGGAAGTATAAAAAAATACTCGAGAAATAAGATAAATACTCGGGAAACATGGTAAACACTCGGGAAACAGGGTAAATCAAGAACTGCAAGAAGCCCCTATCATGTGCTTTTAACATCCTATAGAGAGGGAGCATGGACACAGGGGTCATCCCACAGCTGCTAAAAACATCAGACATAGCCCCACTCCACAAAGGTGGCAGTAAAGTAATAGCAAAAAACTACAGACCGATAGCGCTAACGTCCCATATTAAAATATTTGAAAGGGTTCTAAGAAGCAAGATCGCCACCCATCTAGATACCCATCAGTTACACAACCCAGGGCAACATGGGTTTAGAGCAAGTCACTCCTGCCTGTCCCAACTACTTGACCACTATGACAAGGTCTTGGATCCTCTAAAAGACAAACAAAACGCAGATGTAGTATACACAGACTTTGCAAAAGCCTTTGACAAGTGTGACCATGGTGTAATAGCTCACAAAATGCGTGATAAAGGTATAACAGGAAAAGTTGGTAGATGGATCTATAATTTCCTAACAAACAGAACACAAAGAATAGAAGTAAACAGAGTCGAGTCTGAGGCAGCTACAGTGAAAAGCTCTGTTCCACTCGCTCATCCTCATATCTGACATAGACAGGGATATAAGCCACAACACCGAGTCTTCCTTTGCAGATGACACCCGAATTTGCATGACAGTGTCCTCCATTGAAGACAGCGCAGGACTCCAGGCGGACATCAACCAAATCTTCCAATGGGCCGTAGAAAACAATGTAAAGTTCAGTGATGAGAAATTTCAATTACTTCGATACAGAAAACGTGAGGAAATTAAAACTATATCGGATTATAAAACAAATTCCAACCACACAATAGAGCAAAAAACTAATGTAAAAGACCTGAGAGTGATCATGTCAGAGGACTTAACCTTCAAAGACTATATATAACATTGTATCAATCGCATTTGTTAGAAAAATGACATGATGGATAATGAGAACCTTCAAATCTAGCGATGCCAAGCCCATGATGACACTCTTCAGGTCGCTTGTTCTTTCTAGGCTGGAATATTGCTGCACAGTAACACCATCTTTTAGGGCAGGTGAAATTGATGACCTTGCAAATGTACAGAGAACCTTCACGGCGCGCATAACTGCGACAAAACGCCTAAGTTACTGGGAACGCTTGAAGTTTCTCAACCTGTACTCCCTAGAACGCAGGAGGGAGAGATACATGATTATATACACTTGGAAAATCCTAGAGGGATTAGAACCAAACTTTCACACGAAAATCATTCTCTATGAAAGCAAAACACTCGGCAGATGATGCAACATCTCCGCAATGAAAAGCAGGGGTGTCACTAGCACGATAAGAGACAACACTGTAAGTGTCAGGGGCTCGAGACTGTTCAACTGCCTTCCAGTATACATAAGGGGGATTACCAACAGATCCCTGGCTGTCTTCAAGTAAGCACTGGACAGGCACCTAAAGTCAGTACCTGACCAGCCGAGCTGCGGTTCATACGTCAGGTTGCATGCGGCTAACAGCAACAGCCTGGTTGATGAGGCCCTGATCCACCATGAGACCTGGTCACAGACCGAGCAGCGGGGACGTTGACCCCCGAAACCCTCTCCAGGTATATTCCAGGTATAACACTCGGGATATATGATAAATACTCAGGAAAGTAAAGAAAACTACAATTTAAATCCGAAAAGTCTGTTATTTTTTAATCAACATGGGAAGAAGAGGAAAAAAAAAACCTTGCCAGAGTGCAAAACATTTAACAGGCTTCTGTATTACACTGGCATGAGAGGACGGTAGTATCTCACTGGTTGGTTGGAACCTACTGACGTTGGTTTTTGTGCGATGGTCATAATGAAAACAAACAATGTGAAGTAATGAGGATTATTTTTCACTTTTATATTTTTTTGATGTGAGCAAAATGGACTAACTTCTTGAAGTGGGCAGTGTTGGTTAGCTTCTTGAAGTGGGCAGTGTTGGTTAGCTTCTTGAAGTGGGCAGTGTTGGTTAGCTTCTTGAAGTGGGCAGTGTTGGTTAGCTTCTTGAAGTGGGCAGTGTTGGTTAGCTTCTTGAAGTGGGCAGTGTTGGTTAGCTTCTTGAAGTGGGCAGTGTTGGTTAGCTTCTTGAAGTGGGCAGTGTATGCTTACTTCTAAATATCTATCTTACGTATAACTACAATTAACTGCAATGTCAATTTGAGTTTCAACCTTAAAATTAAAAAAAAAAAATCCCAGTAATTTGTTAATGAGTGTAACTGGTAAATCCCGAAGAAAGACTATGAGAACTTGATAGGGAAAAAAGAGGGAGGGAGAATTCGGATGATTGTAGGGGAGGGGGCATTAAGGGGGGGTTTGTTTATGGTGGGGAAGTAATGACAGGAGAGGTAGGACCTGTAGATGGTTGGGATAACGCTGGGAAGGAAGAGAAGGCAAGGAAAGCAGGGAAAGGGTGGATCTATGGATGATCGACGTTTGTGTAATTTTCATGTGAATCAGAATTCATCAGCAGCCTGCAAAATAATTTATTAATGGATTTAAGGGGTCATTACTAAAGAGAAAAAGTATTATGTAGTAAATTCAATAACGAGACATTTAAAGGGAAAACGATGACAGGTCACATTTGCTCTTTAGCAAACACACATGATGATGGTCTCTAGGCACCATGATGGTAATACTGGAGCAATGGTAAGAATGAATGGGAGAATGTTGGTACCCAAACTGGCTATGAAACACCATGCTGTAAATCTTGCAAACAAAGTGGCCCGGAACCTTAGAGCACTTAGTATTATTTCTCATTTGCTCGACAGTAGACGCTGCAAGATTCTGTATTAGGCACAAGTACGCTTTAGCCTTGAGTATGCTCCACTTTCTTGGATTGCCTGCTCCCCCATCTTATTTCAGCAGAGCCTTCAACACCGGGAGGATGTGGGTGGCCTTATTGTTATGTACAAAGCCAGTGTTGTCAAGGTGCCAAACTTGGCTCCACTCAGAGGAGAGCGAAAAGTGAACTTGTACACAAGACGAGCAGCAAACAGCAACTACACTCTGACTGTACCATTCTCAAGAACATACCTTCATCAAAGATTATTTATTCCTAGGATGACTCGAGTCTGGAACGTGTTCATACAGCATAATGAAATCAATAAAGTAAAATCAGTTGACAAAATGAAATCGCTGGCCCACAAATGGCTCCACCTTCTTCCTGTTCCCTATTTGTATGTCATAACAATGAAATGGTTCGAATGCGTTGATAAAAGTAACAGCTCTTACTTTGTAAATAAGGTTAGAAACCTTAACCTTATTTACAACGTAAATATTTACAACGCAAGGTTAGTAAATAATGTTAGTAAATAAGTTTTTTTTACACAGGGTTTGACCCTTAGGGAAACAGTAAAGTGTGATGCCCTAGGTATGTGTTCGGAAGATCTGACCTCATACAAGCCAGGCTCTCCGGCACCCTCTTATGGAGAGTTAATGCTGGCTTCAGGTGCTGGTGGCACCATAATGCCTGCAGGTGCTGGTGGCACCATAATGCCTGCAGGTGCTGGTGGCACCATAATGCCTGCAGGTGCTGGTGGCACCATAATGCCTGCAGGTGCTGGTGGCACCATAATGCCTGCAGGTGCTGGTGGCACCTCATCTGCAGGAAGAAAGAAACCCTCCCCTCCTGCAGTACCTGTGGTATAGTTACTCATTCCTAATAACACCTGAGTTTATTCCCACCAACGTAATGTAGTTTATTCCCCGCAGTTTAAAGCTACAATAAATTTCTGGCTGTTTTATTGTAGTCGCGGTTACCGGAAGATTTTTTTTTTTACACTTTGGTCCACGTTGTTGTTGTTGTTGTTGGTTGTTGATGATGTTGTTCATCGAGGTTCTTGATACGTCATGAAGCATGTAGTTATTCTTCATGTATTCAACGTGGTTTTTTATAACTCGAGAAGCTCATAAAAGCTTGTGTTCTAGTGCACCACAGCAGTGTTCCAGTACACCACAGCAGTGTCCTAGTACACCACAGCAGTGTCCTAGTACACCAAAGCAGTGTTCTAGTACACCACAGCAGTGTCCTAGTACACCACAGCAGTGTCCTAGTACACCACAGCAGTGTTCCAGTACACCACAGCAGTGTTCCAGTGCACCACAGCAGCGTCCTAGTACACCACAGCAGTGTTCTAGTACACCACAGCAGTGTTCTAGTACACCACAGCAGTGTCCTAGTACACCACAGCAGTGTTCTAGTACACCACAGCAGTGTTCTAGTACACCACAGCAGTGTTCCAGTGCACCACAGCAGTGTTCTAGTACACCACAGCAGTGTCCTAGTACACCACAGCAGTGTTCTAGTACACCACAGCAGTGTTCCAGTACACCACAGCAGTGTTCTAGTGCACCACAGCAGTGTCCTAGTACACCACAGCAGTGTTCTAGTACACCACAGCAGTGTTCCAGTACACCACAGCAGTGTTCCAGTACACCACAGCAGTGTTCTAGTGCACCACAGCAGTGTTCTAGTGCACCACAGCAGTGTCCTAGTACACCACAGCAGTGTTCTAGTACACCACAGCAGTGTTCTAGTACACCACAGCAGTGTTCTAGTACACCACAGCAGTGTTCTAGTACACCAAAGCAGTGTTCTAGTACACCACAGCAGTGTCCTAGTACACCACAGCAGTGTTCTAGTACACCACAGCAGTGTTCCAGTACACCACAGCAGTGTTCCAGTACACCACAGCAGTGTTCCAGTACACCACAGCAGTGTTCTAGTGCACCACAGCAGTGTTCTAGTGCACCACAGCAGTGTTCTAGTGCACCACAGCAGTGTCTTAGTACACCACAGCAGTGTTCTAGTACACCACAGCAGTGTTCCAGTACACCACAGCAGTGTTCCAGTACACCACAGCAGTGTTCCAGTACACCACAGCAGTGTTCCAGTACACCACAGCAGTGTTCCAGTACACAGCAGTGTTCCAGTACACCACAGCAGTGTTCTAGTACACCACAGCAGTGTTCTAGTACACCACAGCAGTGTTCTAGTACACCACAGCAGTGTTCTAGTACACCACAGCAGTGTTCTAGTACACCACAGAAGTGTTCTAGTACACCACAGCAGTGTTCCAGTACACCACAGAAGTGTTCTAGTACACCACAGCAGTGTTCCAGTACACCACAGCAGTGTTCTAGTACACAGCAGTGTTCTAGTACACCACAGCAGTGTTCCAGTACACCACAGCAGTGTTCCAGTACACCACAGCAGTGTTCTAGTGCACCACAGCAGTGTTCCAGTACACCACAGCAGTGTTCCAGTACACCACAGCAGTGTTCCAGTACACCACAGCAGTGTTCTAGTACACCACAGCAGTGTTCTAGTACACCACAGCAGTGTTCCAGTACACCACAGCAGTGTTCCAGTACACCACAGCAGTGTTCTAGTGCACCACAGCAGTGTTCTAGTACACCATAGCAGTGTTCCGGTACACCACAGCAGTGTTCTAGTACACCACAGCAGTGTTCCAGTACACCACAGCAGTGTTCTAGTACACAGCAGTGTTCTAGTACACCACAGCAGTGTTCCAGTACACCACAGCAGTGTTCTAGTACACCACAGCAGTGTTCCAGTACACCACAGCAGTGTTCTAGTACACCACAGCAGTGTTCTAGTACACCACAGCAGTGTTCTAGTACACCACAGCAGTGTTCTAGTACACCACAGCAGTGTTCTAGTACACCACAGCAGTGTTCCAGTACACCACAGCAGTGTTCCAGTACACCACAGCAGTGTTCTAGTACACCACAGCAGTGTTCTAGTGCACCACAGCAGTGTTCCAGTACACCACAGCAGTGTTCCAGTACACCACAGCAGTGTTCCAGTACACCACAGCAGTGTTCCAGTACACCACAGCAGTGTTCCAGTACACCACAGCAGTGTTCTAGTACACCACAGCAGTGTTCTAGTACACCACAGCAGTGTTCCAGTACACCACAGCAGTGTTCCAGTACACCACAGCAGTGTTCTAGTACACCACAGCAGTGTTCTAGTACACCACAGCAGTGTTCCAGTACACCACAGCAGTGTTCTAGTACACCACAGCAGTGTTCTAGTACACCACAGCAGTGTTCCAGTACACCACAGCAGTGTTCCAGTACACCACAGCAGTGTTCTAGTACACCACAGCAGTGTTCTAGTGCACCACAGCAGTGTTCCAGTACACCACAGCAGTGTTCCAGTACACCACAGCAGTGTTCCAGTACACCACAGCAGTGTTCCAGTACACCACAGCAGTGTTCCGGTACACCACAGCAGTGTTCCGGTACACCACAGCAGTGTTCCGGTACACCACAGCAGTGTTCCGGTACACCACAGCAGTGTTCCGGTACACCACAGCAGTGTTCCAGTACACCACAGCAGTGTTCCAGTACACCACAGCAGTGTTCCGGTACACAGCAGTGTTCCGGTACACCACAGCAGTGTTCCAGTACACCACAGCAGTGTTCCAGTACACCACAGCAGTGTTCCAGTACACCACAGCAGTGTTCCAGTACACCACAGCAGTGTTCCAGTACACCACAGCAGTGTTCCAGTACACCACAGCAGTGTTCTAGTACACCACAGCAGTGTTCCAGTACACCACAGCAGTGTTCTAGTACACCACAGCAGTGTTCTAGTACACCACAGCAGTGTTCTAGTACACCACAGCAGTGTTCTAGTACACCACAGCAGTGATCCAGTACACCACAGCAGTGTTCCAGTACACCACAGCAGTGTTCCAGTACACCACAGCAGTGTTCTAGTACACAGCAGTGTTCCAGTACACCACAGCAGTGTTCCAGTACACCACAGCAGTGTTCCAGTACACCACAGCAGTGTTCCAGTACACCACAGCAGTGTTCCGGTACACCACAGCAGTGTTCCGGTACACCACAGCAGTGTTCCAGTACACCACAGCAGTGTTCCAGTACACCACAGCAGTGTTCCAGTACACCACAGCAGTGTTCCAGTACACCACAGCAGTGTTCCAGTACACCACAGCAGTGTTCCGGTACACCACAGCAGTGTTCCAGTACACAACAGCAGTGTTCCAGTGCACCACAGCAGTTCTAGTGCACCACAGCAGTGTTCCAGTACACCACAGCAGTGTTCCAGTACACCACAGCAGTGTTCCAGTACACCACAGCAGTGTTCCAGTACAGCACAGCAGTGTTCCAGTACACCACAGCAGTGTTCCAGTACACCACAGCAGTGTTCCAGTACACCACAGCAGTGTTCCAGTACACCACAGCAGTGTTCCAGTACACCACAGCAGTGTTCCAGTACACCACAGCAGTGTTCCAGTACACCACAGCAGTGTTCCAGTACAGCACAGCAGTGTTCCAGTACAGCACAGCAGTGTTCCAGTACAGCACAGCAGTGTTCCAGTACACCACAGCAGTGTTCCAGTACACCACAGCAGTGTTCCAGTACACCACAGCAGTGCTCTGGAATGATAAGACACATGTACAACAGTTGGGTATCATTATTGCTGAAACATGTACAGTATTTGACTGACTGAAGCCTACATCGTAGGTTTCAATGTCAAAAACAGACGAGAATGTATTATAGACAACAGGAGTAGTAACGAGGTAAAAATAATGGAATCAGTCCATTAACCTTGGAAAAATAGTTTTAGGGGGTCAGTCCCTCAGATGGGAAAAAAACTTAGCACAATGGTCTGGAGTCATGTATATACAAAGAAAATTATTGTAATAGATGAGAGACTTTCTTTGAAAGGAAAATGTGAATACTTATAAGAGGAGAAATTCCTAAATGGGAAGATATCACAAGTGGGGTGCCACAAGTGGGGTGCCACAAGTGGGGTGCCACAAGTGGGGTGCCACAAGTGGGGTGCCACAAGTGGGGTGCCACAAGTGGGGTGCCACAAGTGGGGTGCCACAAGTGGGGTGCCACAAGTGGGGTGCCACAAGTGGGGTGCCACAAGTGGGGTGCCACAAGTCACAAGTGGGGTGTCACAAGTGGGGTGTCACAAGTGGGGTGTCACAAGTGGGGTGCCACAAGTGGGGTGTCACAAGTGGGGTGTCACAAGTGGGGTGTCACAAGTGGGGTGTCACAAGTGGGGTGCCACAAGTGGGGTGTCACAAGTGGGGTGTCACAAGTGGGGTGTCACAAGTGGGGTGCCACAAGTGGGGTGTCACAAGTGGGGTGTCACAAGTGGGGTGTCACAAGTGGGGTGTCACAAGTGGGGTGTCACAAGTG
Source organism: Cherax quadricarinatus (assembly GCF_038502225.1). Classification (NCBI taxonomy): domain Eukaryota; kingdom Metazoa; phylum Arthropoda; class Malacostraca; order Decapoda; family Parastacidae; genus Cherax; species Cherax quadricarinatus. The sequence continues at coordinate 65,492 of NC_091313.1, forward strand.
GGGTGTCACAAGTGGGGTGTCACAAGTGGGGTGCCACAAGTGGGGTGTCACAAGTGGGGTGCCACAAGTGGGGTGCCACAAGTGGGGTGCCACAAGTGGGGTGTCACAAGTGGGGTGTCACAAGTGGGGTGTCACAAGTGGGGTGTCACAAGTGGGGTGTCACAAGTGGGGTGTCACAAGTGGGGTGTCACAAGTGGGGGTGCCACAAGTGGGGTGCCACAAGTGGGGTGTCACAAGTGGGGTGTCACAAGTGGGGTGTCACAAGTGGGGTGTCACAAGTGGGGGTGCCACAAGTGGGGTGCCACAAGTGGGGTGCCACAAGTGGGGTGCCACAAGTGGGGTGCCACAAGTGGGGTGCCACAAGTGGGGGTGCCACAAGTGGGGGTGCCACAAGTGGGGGTGCCACAAGTGGGGGTGCCACAAGTGGGGTGTCACAAGTGGGGTGCCACAAGTGCGGGTGCCACAAGTGGGGTGTCACAAGTGGGGTGCCACAAGCGGGAGTGCCACAAGCGGGGGTGTCATAAGCGGGGTGCCACAAGCGGGGTGCCACAAGTGGGGTGCCACAAGCGGGAGTGCCACAAGCGGGGGTCCCACAAGCGGGGGTCCCACAAGCGGGGGTCCCACAAGCGGGGTCCCACAAGCGGGGGTGCCACAAGCGGGGGTCCCACAAGCGGGGGTCTCACAAGCGGGGGTCCCACAAGCGGGGGTGCCACAAGCGGGGGTCCCACAAGCGGGGTCCCACAAGCGGGGGTGCCACAAGGCTCTGCACTTGATCCAATAATGTTTCTAAATTCCATAAATGATTTAACACAAGGAATAAAAAAAATACATAAATACACTTGCAGATGATACAAAAATCTTACGTAAAACTGTTAATGAAAATAAATAAATATTAACAAGAGGATCTGCACTGAGCACACGGATGCTGAGAACTGATGGAGATAAATGCAAGATGAGTGGAAATGAGAGAAAGCGAAATCATACAATATAGATTGCGGGACAAAATATTGAAAGTATCAGATATAGAAAGTGATAAAGGCTTTATTAATGCCAGATCATATAAATGAAATTGTGGGAAACTCGTAAGTTATACTGGTAAAGTATAATATAGCTTTTACCTATAGTGATATGTTAAGAAAAAACCACATTGTTAGAAAAGGGTTCAAAGAAGAGGACCTGCCTAGTATGGGCCAACAGGCCTGCTGCAGTGTTCCTCCTTTCTTATGTACTTTTATTCTTAAAATGGCTGCCAGAATTGAGCAATATGACTATGATGAACCTTTGGAAACATTAAAGTTGCCCAGATTAGTATCAGGAGAAGAGGAAAAATGATAACCAAATATTAGGTCTTAAAAGGACTTGAAAGAGTGGGTAAATATTTCTTGGTATCTTCAGCAGGGACAGCAAGAGGCCAGCAGTACAAATTGACAAAAAAATGTGGACAGGAAAGGATAAAAGAAAAATTTCTTCTCAAATTGTGGTTGACCAATGGAATGCATTAGTGGAATTATTAGTAAATGCAATCAGTGGAAATTTAAAAAAAAAATTGTGATGAACAGAGTATTGAAGACGAGGCACCACGAACATAACTGTAGCTAAAAATAGGTAAACACACAAACACACACACACACACACACACACACACACACACACACACACACACACACACACACACACACACTCACTCACACTAACACTCAGGTTAAGGAAGGAAGGAGGGAAGATCACAAGAAACGATCAATGTCTCTGCTCCCTCACTGAGAGAGGGAGCAGAGACGCTGTGTTCGCCACTAACAACAAACTTCAACACACCTATCGAAATGTTAGTTACCTGAGGTGTGAAAGACAGCAAATGTAGTCCCAGTCTTTATGAATGGAGACACACGAAGCACTAAACTACAGACCAGTGTCACTGACATGTATAGTATGCAAAGTCATGGAGAAGATTATCAGGAGAAGAGTGATGAAACACCTGGAAAGGAATGAGCTTAAACTCGATAACCAGCACG
>NC_091313.1:72500-100000 GCF_038502225.1 Cherax quadricarinatus
CAAGGAGAAATAACATTTAGAAGAAATTTAAAATTGACGCAAAAAATTATACGACTCATCCCATAGGTCAAAACAAATACATTACTTCATATTATGGTACAATATCTATGTCCTTTATCACACATGCATTACATTACTGTATTATGTATTGCTACGTAAATAAACTACATTACATCAGGCGGTGGATCAAGGTTCAGCCCCCACATAGAACGGGAAAATTATGTAAGGAGGCACTTCATAATAACGGACAGTTTAGTACTTGCAGAGCTAACTCTCCACACTACCCAAAATTCAGCAATGACAATGATTCACTGCTCTCCACTCTCTGTTCACTTCCCTCTTTTTTTTCCTCGTTACCCACTAGACTATACTCATCCCATGGAGACCTTCTATCTTTGTCATGAGCTCCTAGCCTACCACACACTGTCATTCAAATTGTGTTGACCAATCCTTAGGTTTGTTGCACTTCACGTTGGTTGATCCACTCCTGACGCTAGGTTTAATTCATGTTTGCAGGATGTGACTTACGATGATATTACTTGATTCGCTTACCTCTATTACTACTACTACTACTGCTGCTGCTACTGTTACTACTACTAATCTATTACTCCTTAATCCTATGGTTCTATGTTTCAAATAAACACGAAAACATAGAGGTAATGCAGTAAACCTCTGGCCCATGACCTGGACATAACTGATCATTGTCATCACACCGCACACAGTGAGCAGTCCCAGTAAGGGTCACACACTCAGACAAAAAAAAATACAAATAGATACTAATACACTTGTACAACCGTACAAAAATGCAGAAACAATTAGACATTAACATAGAAACAAACACAGTAAAAGCAAAAAAAAAAACGAAAATGAGCCACAAATGCAGAAAAACAGACAAATAAACAGAAGCACATGCAAATTCATGCAGAAATTCAAGCGCAAGCAAACAGAAACAACAAATCAATCAGACTGGAAACACACTAACAGGCAGACTTACAAAATCAGGCAGGATGAAAAACACTGATAGGCAGACACACACAAAATGGTAGCTGCAAGAAAATTAAAAAATAAGACGTAGAACCTGGTTAAAAAGATGGAAAAAAATTTAGATTGGTAAGATGCCTTGAGTGGTGGGAGCGCGGAAGAAACCCCTCAAGGAAAAGTAAGACCTTCCCTCCGGGAAGGTCCTACGGGAGGGAAAGTCCTTCGGGAGGCAAGACCTCAGGAGAGGCAAAACCTCCCTAGAGGCAAAACCTGCCTGGGAACGTCTCACTCGTGGCGAGGGTGGACAAACATCCCGTGGGAAACTCTCCTCTGGGTCTTGTAGTGAGGCCAGGTGTCCACACCAGTCTTTGATCACCCCTCCTAGATCTCTTAGATAAGATGGTTTGTGTGTGTGTGTGTGTGTGTGTGTGTGTGTAACATATCAGCCGTCTACTTCCGAAGTAGAGTGACCGGAAAAAGAAGCTTCTTTCTTCGTTATTATTCACAACTATCTTCCCAGAAGCGTGCTGACATCACAGTTCAGATACAGTACTTCCCGTCTCCAGGGCTCAAGTCCGGCTAACCAGTTTTCCTAAGCCCCTTTATAATTGATACTTTGCTCACACTCCAATAGCACTTCAAACCATAAAAAGTAATTGCCTCCACGAACTTATATCTAAAGTGCTCATACAAGTCTGTTGGTTGCCCAAGCCTCCTAGCACTCAAAAACTTCCCTACTCCCTCCAACCCTTTCTATGATTAGAGAGATGAAGGGCCAGATTGGAAACATTAATGCATGTCTCCTACCTGCTCAATAGATGTCTGTTCTTCCCCAAGCTCGCCTACTTTCTCCTATGTTTCCGAGACTTCGACAATCCTAAACTCAAGGAATATAATATCCTTCTAAATCCAATATTACAAAATGTCTTGAACCTTTCCCTTCATAACCATGAATATCGGCTTCACTTCCCTGCTAGCCTTCTTATCGTCCTTCACAGAATCAGATGAAGTAGTTGAGCAAATTCTACCAGACCACCTGGGTAATTTAATGGGAGTATGCGACCCCACTTTCATTAGAGGAATTTCTGATAAGGAGAAATTCACAGCTGCAGCACCAATACCAGTTCCCACACTGGCCTGAAAACTATCCCTCCACGTCCAACAAGGAAAGTGACAGTTTCAGTGGTGAGCTGTATAATCCTCCGGGTTTAGCGCTTCCCCCTTGATTATAATAATAATAATCACAGTGGTGAGTGTGCGTTGCTGTGGAGACTTCCTCTTAACAATTAAAATTCCAGCAATAGTCACACATCTCGACCCATTGACCCTCTGTACTGCAGTGGCTCTCTGACTTGCTGCCACTAGACATACTGCGTACCAGTGTATTTGCAGAAGATGAACGATGACCAATACATTCTGCAGTGTCTAAACTGTGCACGTTTCAAGGGTTGGTATGAAAGTCAATTAGCGAGAACTCAATTAAAATTAAGTCCTTTCTAAAAAAAATTCTTATACATTTAAAGATATATTTTTTCATTTGTTAATGTAAAAATTAATAATTTTTTACCAAAAGAACCTTAGAAAACTTACCTAACCTTATTATGACAAGCTCAATTTAATTTAGTTTAATCCAACTAAATATATTTTAGATAAGTTTACAATATTTAATAATAAACACAATGATATATGTATTTTACGTTAGGTTCAGAATGATGTTTGCGAAATTATTGCATACACAAATTTTCGCTTGCCTTATTCGGCAAGAAGAGCGTTGCTATTTAAGCCAATATCGCAAGTTTTACATGTTCGGCACGACGTATATATATATATATATATATATATATATATATATATATATATATATATATATATATATATATATATATATATATATATATATATATATACATATGTCGTGCCGAATATGTAAAACAGGTCATTTAGCAAGAACTCCTTTAAAATTATGTCCTTTCTAAAATTTTCTCTTATACGTTTAAAGATATATTTTTTTCATGTTAATGTAAAAAATTTTAATTTTGCTACAAAAGAATCTTAGAAAACTTACCTAACCTTATTATAACAAGAACAATTTATTTTAGCCTAACCCAACTAAATATATTTTAGATTTGTTTACAGTAATTTAATACTAAACAAACACAGTGAAATATATTTTTTTCGTTAGGTTCAAAATGATTTTGGCGAAATTATTGCATACACAAATTTTCGCTTTTCCTATATGGCAAGATGAGCGTTGCTATTTAAGCCAAGATCGCAAGTTCTGCCTATTCGGCACGACATATATATATACTTAGGTTTTCCGAAATACCGTCTTAGACCTACATATTTCTTTCAAGCCTAATCTATATTTTTTATTTCCTCTCCAATGTCATACATTGTAACGTATATATGAATGTAGGTATGTATAAGTGTGTACTCACCTATTTGTGGTTGCAGGGGTCGATTCATAGTTCCTGGCTCCGCCTCTTCATTGAATGCTACTGAGCTACTGCTACTGTTCCATGAGCTTTATCAAACCTCGTCTTAAAATTATGTATGGTACCTGCCTCCACTACGTCATTTTCTAGACTAATCCACTTCCTGACAGAAGAAATACTTCCTAACGTCCCTTTGACTCATCTGGGTCTTCAACTTCCAATTGTGACCCCTTGTCTGTGTCCCATCTCTGGAACATCCTGTCTTTGACCACCATATCAATTCCTCACAGTATTTTATATGTCGTTATCATGTCTCCACTGACCCTCCTGTCCTCCAGTGTTGTCAGACCGATTTCCCTTAACCTTTCTTCGTAGGATAATCACCTTAGCTCTGGGACTAGTCTCGCTGCACACCTTTGCACTTTCTCTAATTTCTTGACGTGCTTGACCAGGTGTGGATTCAAAACTGGTGCTGCATACTCCAATATGGGCCTGACGTATATGGTGTACAGTGTCTTGAACGATTCCTTACTGAGGTATCGGAACGCTGTTCTTAGGTTTGCCAGACGCCCGTATGCTGCAGCAGTTATCTGAATGATGTGCACCTCGGGAGATGTGTTCGGTATTATACTCACCCCCAGATCTTTTTCCTTGAGTGAGGTTTGCAGTCTTTGGTCACCTAGACTATACTCTGTCCGCGGTCTTCTTTGCCCTTCCCCGATCTTCATGACTCTGCATCTGGCTGGGTTAAATTCATGGAGCCAATTGCTGGACCAGGCTTGTAGCCTGTCCGGTCTCTTTGTAGTCGTAGTCCTGCTTGATCCTCGACCGGTGTGTTTGTGTGTGTGTGTGTGTGTGTGTGTGTGTGTGTGTGTGTGTGTGTGTGTGTGTTTTAGAGCTTTGTTAAACGCTGAATACCTTCGCAGAAAGATTAGATTTTGCCACCGAAGTGGCTGGTGTATTGTGCGCCCCATATTCATCCTGTGGAGGGAAGCGCAAGAGCATATGGATACACAAAAGGCCTTGGAACTAGGCCCCAAAAGGGTTAACAGGAGTACATCTGGATTTATATCTACAGTTCACTTTGTAGTCAAAAAACAAAAACAAATGAAAGATTTTTCCGAACGTATTGATGAGAAGGTGCGACCTGGCACAACAAAATCCTGAGGCGCCAGTATTTGAACGTATTATTGAGAAATAAGAGTTTGTTTTGTATCTCGGGAAGTCGTCAAGGTCGTCTCTTCCTCCTCCAAAACCACCACAGCTTCCTCTCCTTCATCCTCGTCTTCCTCCTCCTCATCCCCTTGGTCGTCTTCCCTTTCTTCTTCCTTTTCCTCTTATTGTTCCTATTACTCTTACTTTTTTGTTCTTTTTCTTCCTCTTCCCGTATTTCCTTCATAGTTTTGGCTTTTCTCAGTTTTTTCTTCCTGTTTTTCCCTTCGCTTCTTCATCCTCTTCTTCATCACCCCCACTTTTCTTTAATTCCTTTCGTTCTCTTCCTCCTGAGCTTGCAGTATCTAGATAACACAAGATGGTCACATCCCACAGTTTCGTAAAAGTTAAGGTGTTGTTGCAGCGGTGAAGGTTGTACTTTACACACAGCACCAGAGAACTTGTGGCCCGCTGCTGAGAAAGTATAAGGAGCCCGAGTTTGGTCAGCCTCAGAGAAAGTAACAGGGTATAAGTTTAACCTTTCACCACCGCCACTTTTATCCTCACTTTCCGTTTTTCCCCCCAGCTTATATCTCCTCCCTCCCTACTTTCCTATTCCCTTTCATTTTTTCCCCTTTCTTAAGTCGTATGATGACCCGCCTCTAGAGCTTTCGGGCATCTGAGAGAGGCCTACCAGTGGCTTCGGGTCCTCCCCTTTAAAAAATAAAATTATTAATACCTGGGCATCAAAAGACCAACGGAATCCATTTGAAATAATTCACATCTTTCTACTTTCCCCACCCACTCAACCACTAACTCTTTTCTTCCCTATCTATACCTTTCCTATACCTTTGATGGGTTTCTATTTGCCACATGAGTCACTGGACAAAAGAAATATATTCCTATGTTTCTCAGACGGCAGAATCACAGACCATACGGTCTTCCCGTCTCCTTGACAAAGATAAAACACCCCATAAGAAACACCAAATATGAAAGTACACAACTGGGAAAAACAAGGTAATGGTGTCGAGTAGCTGGCTAAAACACCAGCTGAGAGAGCGGTCCCTGACCCGGGCCGGGCACAGTTGCTGTGCGAAATACGAACGTAATAGTGAGGGGCCACCAAAATAATATAACAAAAATGTTATAGGTTGGTATAGCATGTGGCCAGGGACGAGGACATCTGCCATGCTCACCCCTGGCCTCGCTCCGGGGTGATAGTTGTCATGCTCACCCCTGGCCTTGCCCCGGGGTGATAGTTGCCATGCTCACCCCTGGCTTCTCCCCGGGGTGATAGTTGCCATGCTCACCCCTGGCCTCGCCCCGGGGTGATAGTTGCCATGCTCACCCCTGGCCTCGCCCCGGGGCGACATCTGCCATGTTCACTCCTGGCCTCGCCCCGGGGTGGCAGCTGCCATGCTCACCCCTGGCCTCGCCCCGGGGTGACATCTGCCATGCTCACCCCTGGCCTCGCCCCGGGGTTACATCTGCCATGCTCACCCCTGGCCTCGCCCCGGGGTGACAGTTGCCATGCTCACCCCTGGCCTCGCCCCGGGGTGACAGTTGCCATGCTCACCCCTGGCCTCGCCCCGGGGTGACAGTTGCCATGCTCACCCCTGGCCTCGCCCCGGGGTGACAGTTGCCATGCTCACCCCTGGCCTCGCCCCGGGGTGACAGTTGCCATGCTCACCCCTGGCCTCGCCCCGGGGTGACAGTTGCCATGCTCACCCCTGGCCTCGCCCCGGGGTTGCATCTGCCATGTTCACCCCTGGCCTCGCCCCGGGGTGACAGTTGCCATGCTTACCACTGGCCTCGCCCCGGGGTTACATCTGCCATGCTCACCCCTGGCCTCGCCACGGGGTGACAGTTGCCATGCTCACCCCTGGCCTCGCCCCAGGGTGACATCTGCCATGCTCACCCCTGGCCTCGCCCCGGGATGACAGGTGCCATGCTCACCCCTGGCCTCGCCCCGGGGTGACATCTGCCATGCTCACCCCTGGCCTCACCCCAGGGTGACAGTTGCCATGCTCACCCCTAGCCTCGCCCCGGGGTGACAGTTGCCATGCTCACCCCTGGACTCGCCCCGGGGTTACATCTGCCATGTTCACCCCTGACCTCACCCCTGGGTGACAGTTGCCATGCTCACCCCTGGCCTTGCCCCGGGGTGACAGTTGCCATGCTCACCCCTGGCCTCGCCCCGGGGTTGCATCTGCCATGCTCACCCCTGGCCTCGCCCCGGGGTGACAGTTGCCATGCTCACCACTGGCCTCGCCCCGGGGTGACAGTTGCCATGCTCACCACTGGCCTCGCCCCGGGGTTACATCTGCCATGCTCACCCCTGGCCTCGCCCCGGGGTTACATCTGCCATATTCACCCCTGATCTCGCCCCTGGGTGACAGTTGCCATGCTCACCCCTGGCCTTGCCCCGGGGTGACAGTTGCCATGCTCACCCCTGGCCTCGCCCCGGGGTGACATCTGCCATGCTCACCCCTGGCCTCGCCCCGGGGTTACATCTGCCATGTTCACCCCTGGCCTCGCCCCGGGGTGACAGTTGCCATGCTCCTGGCCCCGCCTCGGGGTGATAGTTGCCATATTCACCCCTGGCTCCGCCCCGGGGTGATAGTTGTCATGCTCACCCCTGGCCTCGCCCCGGGGTGACAGTTGCCATGCTCACCCCTGGCTCCGCCCCGGGGTAACAGCTGCCATGCTCACCCCTGGCCCTGCCCCGGGGTGATAGTTGAAATGCTCACCCATGGCCTCGCCCCGGGGTGACATCTACCATGCTCATCCCTGGCCTCGCCCCGAGGTGACAGTTGCCATGCTCACCCCTGGCCCCACCCCGGGGTTACATCTGCCATGCTCAACCCTGACCTCGCCCCGGGGTGACATCTGCCATGCTCACCCCTGGCCTCGCCCCAGGGTAACATCTGCCATGCTCATTTCTGACCTCGTCCCGGGGTTACATCTGCCATGCTCACCCCTGGCCTCGCCCCGGGGTTACATCTGCTATGCTCACCCCTGGCCTCGCCCCGGGGTGACATCTGCTATGCTCACCCCTGGCCTCGCCCCGGGGTGACACCTACCATGCTCATCCCTGGCCTCGCCCCGAGGTGACACCTACCATGCTCACCCTTGGCCTCGCCCCAGGGTGACACCATGCTCACCCCTTTCCTCGCCCCGGGGTGACACCTACCATGCTCACCCCTACCTACCTGGAGTCTACCTGGAGGGAATTCGGGAGATCAACGTCCCCGCGGCCCGGTCCACGACCAGGCCTCCCGGTTGATCAGGGCCTGATCAACGAGGTTGTTACTGCTGGCCGCACGTAATCCAACATAAGAACCACAGCCCGGCTGATACGGCACCGTCTTTAGGTATCTGTCCAGCTCCCTCTTGAAAACAACCAGGGGTCTTCCCGTAATGCCCCTTATTGCTGGTGGGAGGCTTTTGAACAGTCTTGGGCCCCGGACACTTATTGTGTTTTCTCTTAGTGTACCAGTGACGCCCCTACTTTTCACTGGGGGTATGTTGCATCGCCTGCCAAGTCTTTTGCTTTCGTATGGAGTGATTGCTGTGTGCATATTAGGGACCAGTCCCTCCAAAATCTTCCAGGTGTAGATTATGATATATCTCTCTCGCCTGCGCTCTAGTGAGTACAAGTCAAGTGCTTCCAGGCGCTCCCAGTAGTTAAGGTGTTTGATGGAACTTATACGTGCAGTAAAGGTTCTCTGTACATTCTCTAGCTCTGCAATTTCACCTGCCTTGAATGGGGATGTGGGATGATGTGGGATGATGTGGGACGTTAAAGCTATTGGTCTATAGTTATTAGCTACTGCTTTGCTGCCACCTTTATGGAGTGGGGCTATATCTGTTGTTTTTAGTGACTGTGGAATCTCTAAGCTCCTTCTCCATAGCATACTTAGGGCCCGTGAGAGGGGTTTCTTGCAGTTTTTAATGAACACCGAGTTCCACGAGTCTGGGCCTGGGGCTGAGTGCATGGGCATGTCGTCGATGGCTTTCTCAAAGTCTAGTGGAGTTAGTTATGTCATAAATCTGGCCTACATTGGCAGGGTTTTGAGGCTCATTCATGATAAAATTGTTTGTATCATCTATCTTTAAACTGGTTAGTGGCTCACTGAACACTGAGTCATACTGCAATTTCAGTATCTCGCTCATTTCTTTGTTGTCGTCAGTGTAGGATCCATTTTGTCTGAGCAGGGGCCCTATACTAGAAGTGGTTTTTGACTTGTTTTTGACATTTGAAAAGAAATATTTCGAATTTCTTTCAATTTCATTAATCGCTTTTAGCTCCTCTTGTCTCTCCTGGATCCTGTATGAGTCCTTTAACTTCAGCACGATATTTTCCACTTCCCTGGTTAGCATTACCTTCCGTGTATCAGATAATCTGGCATTCTTGAGGAGCTCAATGATTCTTCGTCTTCTCCTGTAGAGGGAGCATCTCTCTCTCTCCAGTTTACTTCTTCTTTTCTTTTGTCTTATAGGAATATACCTTGAACATACTTCAGCTACCAGGAGGGTGATCTTTTCGAGGCATTGGTTCGGGTCTATGTAATTTAAGATATCCTCCCAGCATGTTTCATTTAGGGCATAGTTTACCTGATCCCAGATGATGTTCTTGTTGTTGAAGTTGAATTTGGTAAAGGTACCCTCATAGCTGAATGCATTGTGCTGATCGGGACTCCTGTGCATGCAAGTCTGGACTTCGATTAGATTGTGATCAGAATTTGTTGTTTTTGATATTGTTATATTCCTTACCAGGTCCTTATTATTTGTGAAAATAAGGTCCAGTGTGTTCTCCAGTCTTGTTGGCTCCACTATTTGCTGACTTAGGGTGTGTTTGTTGCAGAAATTCAGCAGCTCCTGCGTGTGTGACCTTTCATCTGAGCTACCTCCAGGGATTATTTCTGCTACGACATTATTTGCTATATTCTTCCATTTTGTGTCTCTTAGATTGAAGTCACCAAGCAGCAAGATGTTTGGGGATGGGGCTGGAAAGTTGTCCAGACAGGAGTCGATTTTTGACAGTTGTTCTTTGAACTGTTGGGAAGTTACATCCGGTGGCTTATATACAAGTACAATGACTAAGTTTTGGTTCTCGATTTTTATTGTCAGAACTTCAACTACATCATTTGTGGTATTCAGTATCTCTGTGCAAATGAGCAACTCTTTGACATACAGGCCAACCCCCCTTGTTGCCTGTTCTTTCTGTCGCATCTGAAAAGGTTGTATCCAGGTATCCATACTTCACTGTCAAAGTAATCTTTTGCGTGGGTCTCTGTGAAGACTGCAAACAGTGCATTTGACTCCTCTAGAAGTCCACTAATGAAAGGTATTTTGTTGTTTGTGGATGGCTTAAGGCCCTGTATATTAGCAAATATAAAAAAGGTTGTGTTGCATGTTTGTTGGGGGGATTTTGTTGTTGGCATCAGTAGCTGAGAGACCGGAGGTGCCACTGGCTGTGCCTCCAGTCCAACAAGGCTCCAAGGTGGTGGACTATTTTGGTTATCTCTTTCCATTTTCTTTCTTCGTTTCCTACCCCTAAAAAATCACTTGGGGTGTTGTCATAGCTGCCATAGTTTCTATGATGTGTTGTATGGGGTGTGTGCCTCCTGGTCCCTTTTAGATGATATGGAGTGCAATTGGTATTGTAACATTGTTTTTCAAGGACTGAAGACTGACACATCTCCGGGTGGAAGTATTTGCAAGAGATAGAACGACACACTCCCTTAGACAGGAGGTCACGGCAATTTTTGGGATGCTCAAAGTTGCATGCCCCATTCATTTTCCCTAATATTCCGTGTTTACAGATGCCCCAAATATAGTATTTGCGCCATTTTGTTTTTGGCTGGGTACAATTCGTGCGGGATGTTTTCTTAATCTGTGCTGGCCCTAGGGCTGAACTACAGTCCTCCATAGCCAATCCAGAGACACCACCATCTGCTGTCATGGCACCAACATTTTTCCTGCGAGGGGATTCCCCTACTACATCTGTACTAGAGGCTATGACTGTGATGGCTGCAGAAGAGTCTACCCCAGAGGGCTCCTCTACTACATCTGTACTAGGGGCTATGACTGTGATGGTTGCAGAACAGTCTACCCCCAGAGGAGGGCTCCTCTACTACATCTGTACTAGGGGCTATGGCGTTGATGGCTGTGGAGGAGTCTTTAACTGAATCCGGATTTTCACAATAGATGGGGGCTGGGTCTGGGTCAGCCCTAAGGCTGGGGACTGAACTAGCTGTTGTTTTTGTTTCCCGTGCTTTTTCTAGTGTGTATCTGTTTATTTTTGGGTCAGTTGTTCTAGACTGGGCATTCTGTGTGTTAGACTTGACTCCTCTCCTATCTTCCCATGCTCTATATATTCCAGGTAGACTATTCAATAGTTCCTTCTTTTTTCCATGTTTATTAACCCCTGAGTGCTTTCCTGATATCTGTCCATAGTTCCACATCCCAGTTGCAGATCCAGAAACACCTATGTAGACAGATGTCATTATTGGTTGCAGTGTTTATTCTTGCACAGGTAACATGATGTTTTGAAAAGCAAAGGTTGCATGTGATTCTAGAATTTTTCCCAAGAGCCTTTCAACATGTCCCACAGGTATACCGTACTGCCATCCTGCCTGTATCCTATTTGCAACTGGGTACCACAAGAACCTGATCTTCACTTTACCTTTCAGCTCTGCACGCAGGTGTGGGTGTTATGAGGTCAATACATGGGTATGTGGGATGTAATTAGTATGGAGACTTATTACCCATTAAAAACTTTTATGTTGTATAACATCATGTATCATACATCCTACAGCATCTGATTCCTGGCCTCGCCCCGGGGTGACACCTACCATGCTCACCCCTGGCCTCGCCCCGGGGTGACAGGACCAATCTGTAACAAAACGAAACAAAACAAGAACAATATACATGATACGTTATTAACCTTGTCTGCCTCTTCCATATCCGGGACATTGTCTAGAGCTCGACTTTCACTAGTACTTTTCTTTTAGGAGAGTGATATTCCAAATTTAAAGCAAACGAGTTTCATAGGTGAAGGTTGATGAAGTTTTAACTCTATCGACTACACGAAGGTCAGGTGCTAGCAACCAAACGTGTACTCTCCCAAAACTTAAACAGGCCTCTGCACACTAGGATCTTACAGGTAAACATGAGAGCATTTAAAACAATAAAATAACCCATGGTATAAACTTACAAAAAAAAAATCCTACCAAAAGCAAACTGCGATGTCTTAGGACATCTTGGTGCAGGTGCTGCGCTCCACAAACTGACACACACGCCTCACTCTCCTCTCCTGGCCACTTTGACTGACCTGTTTCAGAACGATCCCAGAAACTGACATTATATAAAGAGCGTTTTTTTTTCATACAATATTCACCAACACACTGCGTAATACCCCCTTCCCCAGACCACCGGTCTCACTCAGCTAGCTGGATCCAGTCGGTTGCAGCGAGTCAAGGAAAAAATGGGAAATTAACCTTAAGTCTGGGGAAACACAAAATTCTCCAAAAAATAAGAAAATGGCATCAAGCACTGTCTTGGTGAAATTTACTTTTACATAGAAAAAACACAATAAGCATTTATCATTTTAAATTTTATCTGTACAATGACCACTGCTAATCCTCAGACGTGTGAAACTCGTCTGACGTAAAAGTGATCAAGTGTTACACCAAGTGAACCAAAGTGATGCTTTATAGCCGTATTCTGAAACATAAACAGGAAAGTGCACCATTACAACTTAGTGTTGGCCAAACATCTACGTTGATGCATTTTCTCTACATGTCATAAAATTAAAGAACTGACTGGATTACCTCTGTACATATTAATTACATAAATGGTATACACAATAATTATATACAAGTAAACTTATTATAAACTGAATCCCTCTTTAAACAGCATAAGTATTTATTGTCACACAATTCTTCTTACAATAATAAAACACACTTTACATAAACAGTGTCCATAATAATGACATTATTATGAGAAACTCTGGAAACAATATTAGCGTTCACTATTGCACGTCTCTGTTTTTACTTATGAAATAAGCACTTCTTAAAAAAATATATAAACAGTCTCCAGACAGTGCAAAAAGTTAGTGTACATATTAATACAAATAGAAAATTACATTATTAACCCTGCGTCTCAGAGCAACATGCAATAAGTAAAACTGGCTATGCAAAACACACCACTGGGAGAAATTGGAGAGCACGGAGGGAAAATTACCAGCCTTCAAAATTGGGTAGTTAGTCACATATAAATTTTGTCGGTGGGATTGTGGCCTTGAAAAACACTAGTCATCACCACTGACTCCTCAACAAGTCGGTCTCCCAGGCCTTCGCCTATACTGTCATTCCAAGGAACTCTGGAGTCACCCCACTTGGTGTTGCTAAAATATACATGTGGGTCCTGGAGAAACACAACACACAAAACACACAGGATCACTATTCATGACCCAAAAATGGTAAGGTATCCCTTAACACTGTACTACCTTTGCCTTTGGTCGAACAGTCCATATGTACCATCACACATGTGAGGCCTCACTGCCCACACCTTATGTTAGCATACCTTACCTAGGCATGAACTGACATGACTACCACCAAAAACACACACACACACTCTTGGGAAATCTGATACCCCCCTCCACCATCTCACCGGCTTCAGTCCATTAGGTGGGCAGAATGCCATTTACTCACCTACTGCAACCACTGCAAAATGAGAGCAGACAACTGTCTACACTTCATTATGTACAGTACACACGAGAAAATACATGAACAACCACATTCTCTATTCCCTTCGCATAACGAATCACCAAAGTGAGCATTTGAGTGTGGTTCCTCGGTACGTGAAGGAAGTGTAGGACAGTGATCACTATATTGAACAAAAATTTGCAGAATCAACACAAAACAAGAGCCTCCTTTCCTGTTGGGGCATAAATTCTCTGTCGACGTTCAAGTTTATTGGCAGTAATTGCCCTGCTGTTTCTTTTTCAACAACGCAGCACTAACACCGGCAGAACTGGTGTCTACTTGCAGAGAAAATGGTAGTGCAATATTAAAACTAGCCATTAAAGGAGCACTAACACTATTATCAGTTTGATTTACACAGCCTGTTTGCAATTTCATATTACATTTCAAGTTATACAAAAATTTAAAGCATTTGTAGAGTACAATTTCAAACCTAGAGATATAACTGGTACACTGAGTCATAGAAGTCAAATAACCTGCCACATACTCACAAGTTTGATATCTAGTACTTCAATGAGAGGAAACCCTTCAGCATTAGTTATCACATTTACTCTGTGACAGTCAGTGAACATGCTGAATGTCATCTAGTGTGAGACCCTTGAAAGACAATATCCACTGACTCTCGCGGAGTACAGTGAAAATATAAAAAAACGCCTCTTCCACCATACACATCTCTTTGCAAAACAGCCGTATACAACACTTTTCGATTAAGTTTATTATACCCAAAACCTGCTGAATTTCTTTAGCTACATTTGCCTCATGGAGATTCATGCCCCCTTTTCTAACGTCAGAAAACTCATTTGCAAAGTTCCAGGGTGGCTGAGCCAACGCACCAAGCTTTTCCAAACTAACATCAAAAGTACACTTATCAAAGTCTTGTACTTTGCCTTTCATAATATTAGTCATTTCAGACTTCTGATAAAGGTAACCATATGCGTTTTTATGATAGGGTGTGGGTTTTATTTTCATCAGAGACCTCAACCACTAGCAAATACCATTCATTGCTAATCAGAGCGTTCCCAGGAGCCGGCTCTACTACCAACACCACCACCTCTCTAGCCTTCAGAGTATGTAGCACCACCTCATGGTCCCACATCATCCTGGTCAGCCTGGCAGGCTGATTCACTGGTGCCTTCCACGTCATCTTAGCCAAACAATCTCTGAAACTGAGAAAAGACTCAGAGGAGGAAGCATCACCATCCGCACTTAGCCTAGTACGTAAATGATTGCTGCAGATGCTTCACTCCACAAACTGACGCACACACACCTCACTCTCCTCTCCTGGCCACTCTGACTGACCAGGAATAATACGCGTCCGGTTTCAGAGCGATCCCAGAAACTGACATTATATATGGAGCATTTTTTTTATACAATATTCAGCAACACACTACGTAACATTAATGTCAGCTAGGTCTGTATGAGTTGTATCATGTACCTGAAGTCTACCAGGAGGGTATTCCGGGGATCAACGCCCCGGCGGTCCGGTCCACGACCAGGCCTCCCGGTGGATCAGGGCCTGACCAATCAGGCTGTAACTGCTGGCCGCACGTAGTCCAACGTACAAACCACAGCCCGGGTGATCCGGCACCGACTTTAAGTATCTGTCCTGCTCCCTCTTGAAGCCCCTTATGCCTAGTGGAAGGCTGATGAACAATCTTGGGCCCCGGACACTTATGATGTTTTCTCTTAGTGTACCAATGGCGCCCTTACTTTTTACTGGGGGTATTTTGCACCGCCTGACCAGTCTTCTACTTTCGTAGGGAGCGATTTCTGTTTGCAGATTCGGGACCATTCCTTCTAGGATTTTCTAAGTGTAGATTATGATACATTTCTCTCTCCTGTGTTCCAGCGGGTACAAGTCAAGTGCTTCCAAGTGTTCCCAGTAGTTGAGGTGTTTGATAGAACTTATACGTGCAGTAAAGGTTCTCTGTATCTGCAATTTCACCTGCTTTTGAACGGAGATATTAATGTACAGCAATATTCCAGCCTAGAGAGAACAAGTGATTTGAAAAGGATCATCAGTGGCTTGGCATCTCTTGTTTTGAACGTTCTCATTATCCATCCTATCATTTTCTTTGCAGTTGTGATCGTAGCACTGTTGTGATCCTTGAAAGTGAGATCATCAGATATTACCACTCCCAGATCCCTCAAATTATTTTTCCGCCCTAATGTATGATCAGAGTTTATAGTATACTCAGCTCTAGTAATTATCTCCTCCAGTTTTCCATAACGAAGCAGTTGGAATTTGTCTTCATGGAACATCATATTGTTTTCCGTTGCCCATTGGAAAACTTGGCTTATATCTTCTTTGAGGTTAACCTAGTATTGTCTGCAAAGGATGACACGGTGCTGTGGATTACATCTCTGTCTGATATGAGGATGAGGAACAGGATGGAGGCGAGTACTGTGCCTTGTGGAATAGTTTTTTTTACAATGGCAGCTTCCGGTTTAACTCTGTTGACAACTACTCTTTGTGTTCGATTGGTTAGAAAGTTGAAGATCCATCTCCCCACTGCCAGTTATTCCTTTAGCACGTATTTTGTGCGCTATTACGCCATGATCACACTTGTCAAAGGCTTTTGCAAAGTCTGTGTATATTACAGCTACATTCTGTTTTTCTTCCAATGCATCCAAGACCATAACTGATCCAGCAGTTGCGAGAGGCAGGAAAGACCTGCTCTGAACCTATGTTGCCCTGGATTGTGCAGTTTTGGGGAATCCAAGTGGTTTGCAATCGTGCTTCTTAGCACTCTTTCAAAGACTTTTATGATGCGAGACGTTAGAGCTATTGGTACACAGTTCTTAGCTAACACTTTGCTGCCACCTTCATAGAGTGGGGCTATATCCATTGCTTTTAGTGACTGTGTAATTTCACCCATGTCTAAACTCCTTCTCCATAATATACTTAGGGCATGAGAAGTTTTTTTTTTCTTTTTGCAGTTCTTAATGAACACAGAGTTCCACGAGTCTGGGCCTGGGGCTGAGTGCATGGACATATTGTCAATGGCTTTCTCAAAGTCTATCAGAGTTAGGATAATGTCGGAAATTTGGCGTACATTGATGGAGTTTTGAGGCTCATTCATGAAAAAATCATTTGGATTATCGATCTTTAGACTGATTAAGTGGCTCTCTAAACACAGAGTCGTATTGGGATTTCAGTATCTCACTCAATTCTTTGTTGTCATCTGTGTAGGTCCCATCTTGCCTGAGCAAGGACTCGATACTAGATGTGGTATTTGCCTTGTGTTTGGCATATGAAAAGAAATATTTCGAATTTCTTTCAATTTCACTCATCGCTTATAGCTCCTCCTGTCTCTCCTTGGTCCTGTAAGAGTCCTTTAATTTAAGTTCAATTCTTTCTACTTCCCTGGTCAGCGCTTCCTTCCATGTATCAGATAATCTAGCATTCTGAGGAGCTCAGTGATTCTTCGTCGTCTTCTGTAGAGGGAGCGTCTTTCTCTCTCCAGTTTACTTCTTCTCTTCTTCTTTCTTAGGGGAATATGCCTTGAACATACTTCAGCTGCCAGGAAGTTGATCCTTTCAAGGCACTGGTTTGGATCCATGTTATTTAAGATAACTTCCCTACATGTTTCATTTAAGACATGGTTCACCTGGTCTCAGTTGATGTTCTTATTTTTGAAGTTGTATTTGGTGAAGACACCTTCACAGCTATGTGCATTTTGCTGATCAGGACCCCTGTGCATGTAAGTCTAAACTTCGATTAGATTGTGATAGAAATTAGTTGTTTTTGATATTGTTATGTCTCTTACAAGGTCCTCATTATTTATGAAGATAAGGTTAAGTGTGTTTTCTAGTCTTGTTGGCTCCACTATCTGCTGACTTAGGGTGTGTTTATCGCAAAGATTTAGTAGCTCATATGTGTGTGACTTTTCAACTGCGCTTCTTCCAGGGAATGTTTCTGCTATAACATTAACTACATTCTTCCATTTTGTATGCCTTAGGTTGATATCACCAAGCAGCAGGACGTTTGGGGATGGAGCTGGAAGGTTTTCTAGACAGTAATCAATTTTCAGTAGCTGATCCTTGAACTGTTGGGAGGTTGCATCTGGTGGCTTATATATAACCACGGTGACTAGGTTTTGATTCTCGATCTTTACTGTTAGAAATTCAACTACATTTGTGGTGTTCAGCATCCTGTGGAGATGAGCGACTCTTTGACATACTAGACAACCTCCCCATGTTGCCTGTTCTATCTATCACATCTAGAAAGTTTGTACCCATTTATCCATGTTTAGTTTTCAAAGTGATCTTTTGTGTGGGTCTCTGTGAAGGCTGCAAACATCGCATTTGACTCCTCTAGAAGTCCCCTGATAAAAGGTATTTTGTTCTTGGTGGATGGCTTAAGGCCCTGTATATTAGCAAATATAAATGAGGTTGTATTCTGTATTTGTTGGGGGGATTTTGTTATTGGCATCAGTAGGCGTGGTTCTGGAGGGCCATGGAGGGTCATTGGCTGTGCTTCCAGCCCAACAAGGCTCCAAGGTGGTGGACTATTTTTATTTCTTTCCATTTTCTTTTTTCGTTTCCTGCCACTTAAAAATCACTTGGAGTGATGTAACTACTATTATTTGTCTTGTGAGGTCTGTACCTCCTGGCCCCTTTTTAGACGGTATGCAAGGCAGCTGGTGTTGTAAAACTGTTTTTGGAGGAACGAAGAGTGGCACATTTCTGGGTGAAAGAATTTACAGGAGGGAGAACAACACACTCCTTTAAACCGGAGGTCACGACATATTTTAGAATGCTCAAACTTGCATGTCTCATTTGTTTTTCCTGATATTCCATGCTTACAGATGCCCCAAACATAGAATTTGCACAATTTCGCTTTTAGTTGGGTAGAATTTCTGGCAGATGTATTCTCAATTCGTGCAGTTTCTAGGACTGCACTATAATCCACAGTATCCAAGCCAGGGCCACCCAGTCCTACTTCCTGGGAACTACTTTCCCCAGGAGAAGAAGACGACTCCTCCACTATATCTGTAATGTTGGCTATGGTCTTGTGCAGTGATGGTTGTATATTTAAGGTTTTAGTGGTGACTATGGTAGTCCCTAGCAGAATCTGGGCTAGCACTAAGGCTGAGGGCTGAGTCTGAGTCAGCACTAGGGCTGAGCCTGGACCAGCACCAGCACTGTGGGGAGTAGCACTGTGATTTTTTCTTTTTTCAGTGGGTGACTATATAGTTTCGAGTCATCTGTTGTAGAATGGGTTGTGGTATGGGCATTCTGCATATTTTGGTTCACTACTCCAATCTCACCCTCCCATGTTTTATATATCTTTAGTAGACTGTCCAAGAGTTCATCTTTATTTTCTTGCTTATTATTATTTATTACCCTCCTTAGTACCTTTTTGATACCTGCCCAAAGTTCTATATCTTTATTTCGCAACCAGAAGCACCTTGCTACTTCGAGGTCATTTTTTGAGGCTGTATTTGTTCTTGCACAGGTTGCATGTGATCCTTGATTTCCTTCCAAGTTTTTTTTTTTTACATGTCCCACAGGTATGATGTACTGACATCCAGCCCGTATCCTACTTCACTCTGTATGCCTTAAAAAAAAAACCTGATTTCCACTGTACCTTTCTCTGCACTGGTGATAGTAATATGTGAGATGTATTTATAGAAACCGAGGCTTGTGGCATGTGGGTAGTAGGTGAATTTTCGGGGTAGGGGTGACTATAATATGTCTATATTATGGCATTTAATTTTGTTTTGTTCACTGGACAACTTTTTCCAGATTCATTCCTCACTGATCGCTCATATATATTTTAATTTACTGATCATACTGAGTTCCTCACACTGATTGGGTTATTGTGGTATGGGGTATATGGTGTTATATGGTTGTATATGGTAGGCCTGTGTGGTTGCCTGAATTATTATACCTGGTGGTCATGCTCAAGGGAGGATCCATGCTGCATGTAAGGGGCTCTTGATGCAAGGAATCGAATCTATCTTTCCCTGGGATCGAGCCTGGTTACTTCCCATTCCTCCCTGTATGACCTCTCCGGGTTTAGTGCTTTCCTCTAAATATAACAATATGGACCACCTGCCTCTCCCGGTTAAGGAAAATTGACGATGTGACAAGGGGTCGCCAAAGATTTTCCCGGTATCCACGGTATCCACGATGTTATGTTTTGGGATGCCAGCGCACGCGAGAGTACGGAAACTTGGTAGTGGAAACCGGATGTACCCATCACGCAAGCGTCCACTTCTTTTCCGGCAATGATGTGAGGCTTGCGGAAAGTGCCACCTAAGATATACAGACCTCCCTTCCAACCTGATATCCCCGGTGTTCCAACCATCCTCAGATCTTCCACCTGATATTCCCGTTGTTCCAACCATCCTCACAGCTTCCACCTGATATTCTTACACAAACTTGGCAGTATTCGTGCCACACAACACGTCCTTCACATCTTGATCCTACCCTAACCTGCCTTTACATACAGTTTTTAGTGGCAATTCCATCTGTTAAACTAATTTTAAGGTGTTTACTCTCTGGCTTAGTGTCTCGAATTCTTTCTTTCTTTTTTTTTACTAGATTCACAAGAGCCTGGAAGCACCTTGTTACATCTCCCCCCACTTTGTTTAATTCCATTCTCCCTCACACCTTGCTTTCTCCCCCCCCCCCCTCTCTCCTTCTCTCGCTCTCTCTCGCTCTCTCTCGCTCTCGCTCTCTCTCGCTCTCTCTCGCTCTCTCTCGCTCTCTCTCGCTCTCTGCACACACCCACTCACGCCACCTTTCACAAGCGGAAGAGCGTGTTTGTAGAGCTGAACTTAGAGTGTTGTTGAAAGTCTAAATTACTCGCAGCTCTCATCAAAGCTCCACCTTTGCATACAACGAAGACTTTCTGAAATTACATTATAAGAGATGAGACCAGTGTCTTTTCATTATCTTTGTTTTTATTCTGCAGTTCGCGAGTTTATATTCATGTTTTTTTTGTGTGTTACACGCAGGCCTTTTTTCAGGAATTTTAGTGTGTGCTCACCTAGTTGTGGTTGCAAGGGTGGAGTCGCAGCTCCTGGTCCCGCCTCTTCACTGGTCGCTACTAGGTCACTCTTCCTGCTCCATCAGCTTTGTCATACCTCTTCTAAAAGCTATGTATGGATCCTGCCTCCACTACATCACTACCCAGACTATTTCAATTCGTGACCACTCTGTGACTGAAGTAATACTTCCTAACATCCCTGTGATTCATCTGAGTCTTTAACTTCCATTGTGACCCCTTATTGCTGTGTCCCATCTCTAAAACATCTTGTCTGTGTCCACCTTGTCAGTTCTTCTCAGTGTTTTAAATGTCGTTATCATAGCCCCCCCCCCTATCCCTCCTGCCCTCCAGTGTCGTCAGGTCGATATCCCTTAACCTCTCCTCGTAGGACATGCCCCTAGAGTGCAAACCTTTGCACTTTCACTAATTTCCTTACATGCTTGGCTAGGTGTGGGTTCCAAACTGGTGCTGCATACTCCAATATAGGCCTAAAGTACACGGTGTACAGGGTCCTGAACGATTCCTTATTTTCCTTATTGAGATTTCGGAATGCTGTTCTTAGGTTTGATAAGCACCCATATGCTACAACAGTTATTTGGTTGATGTGCACCTCAGTAGATGTGCCCGGTGTTATACTCACCCCAAGATCCTTTTTCTTGAGGGAGATTTGTAGTTTTTGGCTCCTTAGACTGTACTCCATCTGTGGTCTTCTTTGCCCTTCCCAATCTTCATGACTTTGCACTTGTTAGGGTTGAACTCCAGGAGCCAGTTGCTGGACCAGGCCAGCAGCTTGTCCAGATCATTTTGTTGTTCTGCCTGGTCCTCGTCTGATTGAATTCTTCTAATCAACTTCACTCCAATAGATTTGTGACACAGGATTTCCCGTCTCTGAAACCGTGCTGGTTGTCACTGATAAGCTCATTCCTTTCTAGGTGCTTCACCACTCTTCTGATAATCTTTTCCATGACTTTGCATTCTATACATGTGTGTAGTTTAGTGTTTCGTATCTGTCTTCTTTTTCAAAAATTGGGACTACATTTGCTGTCTTCCATACCTCAGGTAGTCGCCCTGTTTCGATGTGTTGAAGATTGTTGTTAATGGCACACATAGTGCCTCTGCTCCCTCTCTCAGGACCCTAGGAGAGATGTTATCCGGCCTCATCGCCTTTGAGGTATCTAGCTCGCTTAGCAGCCTCTTCACTTCTTCCTTGGTTGTATGTATTGTGTCCAACACTTGATGGTGTACCCCACCTCTCTGTCTTCCTGGAGTCCCTTCTGTCTCCTCTGTGAATACTTTGATTTTCATGTTGAGCTCCTCACATACTTCTCGGTCATGTTTTGTGATCTCCCCTCCTTCCTTCCTCAGCCTGATTACCTGGTCCTTGACTGTTGTTTTCCTCCTGATGTGGCTGTACAACAGCTTCGGGTCAGATTTGACTTTTGCTGCTATGTCATTTTCGTATTGTTGCCGGGCCTCCCTTCCTACCTGTGCATATTCATTTCTTGCATATTCATTTCTTGATATCTTCTTATTCTCCTGGGTCCTTTGCCTTCTATACTTCTTCCATTCTCTAGCATACTTGGTTTTGGCCTTTCTACACCTTTGGGTGAACCAAGAGCTCATCCTTGCCTTCTCGTTATTTCTGTTACCCTTTGGTACACACCTCTTCTCAGCTTCCTTGCATATTGTTGTCACATATTCCATCATCTCATTTACTGGCCTCCCTGCCAGTGCTGTCTCACTGAACCTCGTGCAGGAAATTCTTCATGCCTCTGTAGTCCCCTCTCTTGTAGTTTGGCTTTGTTCGTCCTGCCCTTTCTGCTTCCCTCTCCACTTGTAACTCTACTATGTATTCGAAGGTCAGAACCACGTGGTCACTGGCCCCGAGGGGTCTTTCATATGTGATATCCTCAATATCTGCACTACTCAAGGTGAATACTAGGTCCAATCTTGCTGGTTCATCCTCTCTCTCTCTCTCTCTCTCTCTCTCTCTCTCTCTCTCTCTCTCTCTCTCTCTCTCTCTCTTAGTATGGCCCTTACTTGTTGGTACATGAGGTTTTCCGGTACCACCTCCATCACCTTAGCCCTCTAAATTTCTGGGCCCTCATTTGGCTCCAAGTTCTCCCAGTCAATTTCTTCGTGATTGAAGTCACCCACAATCAATAGCTTTGCCCTACTTGCATGAGCCCTTCTGGCCACTTCAGCCAGTGTGTCAACCATTACTCCTGCTGTTCTGTGGCGGGTTATATATCACTGCAATTACCACGTTGGGACCTCCAGACCGAAATGTTCCTATTATGTAGTCTCTTCTCCTCTGCCTCCTCTCTCCAGCTCATCAAAATCCCATTGGTTTTTGATAAGCAGTGCCACTCCTCAACCCCCTCTGTTCCCTCTGTCTTTCCTCAGGATCTGATATCCCATTGGAAAGATGGCATCTGTTATCATTCTTGTGAGCATGGTTTCGGTGAGTGCTATAATGTCCGGTGATGTTACTTTGATTCTTTCGTGCCACTCCTCCCACTTATTAGTTATTTCATCTGCATTGGTGTACCATACCTTCAGTTTCCTCTCCAATACTGTGTTTTGGGGGGTCTCTGTGGGTGGGAGGCCTGGTAGTGTTCTCTGGGATCTACAGCATATTGTGGGGTGGTGGCTGAAAGTGGCTGTGGGGCACTGGGGGTGGTTGTGTGTGCTTGTACTTGTTGTTCTGCATGGGTCTGGTTGTCCTCTGCAGACTCTGTCCATGTCTCTCTTCCTAGCCCCTTTCATTTCTGTGTCTTCTACCTCAGTGGCTGTCATTCTGTTATTGTTCTGGCATGGTCTAAGAACACCCTCTAGTATGTTGACGATATCTTCAGTTGTGGTTTCTCTTGCAGGATCCTAGTTCCACACAATTTCTATCCTGAAAATCAGTTTGACTGGCCGATTTCTCCCCTTCATGTACCCTCCTCTTCTCTGAAAGTTTAATATCTAAGTCACATCCTCCTCGCCTATTTCTTTGATAATGTTTTCAATCTCCTGTTTTTCTTTCTGTTGTCTATCATTGTGTCCTCCCTTCGCTCTCCTGAAGCCCATGAATAACACTGACTTCTCCCTCTCCTCCTCCCATTGCCTTTCCCTCTGTGTCACTGGGTCCCATTTGTACATAATCATTGTCGCCCTTGTTTTTTCCTGTAACTCTTGGTGGCATGGTCGTGCCTCTGCATGGGACCTGTCACCTTCTCCCCCTCACTGCAATCCCTGCTCCTTACAGCTCTTCCCCTACATTTCTTCGCCTTGCTTTTTGGACTGATAGGGCCTTAGCATAAGTCTTGTTTCCTTATTTTTCATTGGGCTCTTCATTTAACAGGTGTGTACCTCCTTCAGATACCATGTCTCCTCTGTAACTCCAGCATATTTATCCCATATTCTAGGGCCCGTAGCCTGGCTTCTGCAACTTCAGCTTGTGACTCCCATTTCTTCTTCTCTCCCTCTATCCTCTTTACCATTTTTGCAGAAAGCTCACCTAGTTTGCTCTCCCACTCTTGTTTCATCCTTTTACATTGCTCTTCCATCCATTCTTCCTTACCAGGACCATCTTCCTCTAATGCCCTGAGCCTTCGACATCTTTTTTTTAATGGGTTAGGTTTTTGTAATGTGCGTGTGTGTGTGTGAATGCGTGTGTTTGTGTGTATGCGTGATGTGTCTAATTAGCTGAGGGGTGTTCCAGAGGTCTGCCTGGAGGGTGTTCCAGGGTTCTGCCTGGAGGGTGTTCCAGGGTTCTGCCTGGAGGGTGTTCCCGGGTTCTACCTGGAGGGTGTTCCAGGGGGTCAACGCCCCCTCGGCTCAGTCCTTGACCAGGCCTCCCGCTGGATCAGGGCCTGATCCAGTGGGTCCCCATCTTCAACAATTCTTTTTTTCGTATATGCATTGTTTTAAATTCCAATAACTGTAGAACTTCCTACTTCTTTTTAATTCACTCCATTGACTTTCATCTCTGTTCGTCAAAAAAAAAGTTTCATGTATCCCATCAGCTCCACTTATCTTTTCTTCAGTTCACAACTGTCCCCTCGTGTTGTCCCTCCTGCAGGTACTAAGCACTTTTCTTCACCTATTCTTGCATTAACAATGATGTACACCAGTAACCAGTAATCGAGTTTACGGCACCTTCTTGGGACCTTCATTTAGTTCAGTGGATAGAGAAACCTTAGGGAAACCAGAAATTTGCCACCAAACTGCAAACGGAGATAATACACAAGGAGTACCAGGCTAAAGGGCTGAACCGCACTTCATTTGGGATAATAAAGGTTCAGGGAAGAGATGAGCTTACAATTCAAGATACCTAGGAGCATTAAGATGGCACTTTAGTTCTCCCGTCTTCTATAATCTACCTTGTCCATAATTACTATCACATTTGCTCTGTCTGTTTCGTAAGGTGAAGTCTAGGATCTTTCTTTAATTCATGATATAACTTAGCAAATTTTTGAGGACAAGGCGCAGAGTGAAGCTAGGCACTCGACGAGCCATGGGGGTCGTAATGGAATGTTTTTGGTGAGGTGGTAGTGATGTGGACAAACTCCATGCATGAAATCAGAAGCAGATATGATACAGCCGAAGAGGCGAGGAACCAAACATGACAGTTCGGTCGAAGGTTGCTAGGCGGGTCAAGAGCTGAAGCTCAACTCTGGCAAGCTCACAGCTCAACATGTACATAAGCACAAAGTCACCCACCACATCAGCGATACTCCAGCTCAAGCAGAAAGATATTGAATATTCAGCTAGAAATAGGTAAGTGCCAGGCGACCATCCTGGTGCCAGGTGACCATCCTAGTGCTACGTAACCATTCTAGTGCCTGTCCACCATTCCTGTGCTTGGTTATCATCCCAGTGGCAGGCCACCCTGACAGTGCCAAGCTTGCGTGTCAGTGCGCCACAATGACCCCTGGAATAGCCACTTTGCATACAATAGTCTTGAAAATATTTGTTGTTGGTGGAGAGCTGGAGTCAATATTTTCCTCCCTCTTCCAGGTGTTCTGTGTATGTTGCTACCAGAGTACTGTACTCACCTAATTGAACTCACCTAATTGTGGTTGCAGGGGTCGAGACTCAGCTCCTGGCCCCGCCTCTTCACTGATCGCTACTGGATCCTCTCTCTCTCTGCTTCCTGAGCTTTGTCATACCTCTTCTTAAAACTATGTATGGTTCCTGCCTCCACTACTTCACTTGCTAGGCTATTCCACTTGCTGACAACTCTATGACTGAAGAAATACTTCCTAACGTCCCTGTGACTCGTCTGAGTCTTCAGCTTCCAGTTGTGACCCCTTGTCCCTGTGTCCCCTCTCTGGAACATCCTATCTCTGTCCACCTTGTCTATTCCCCGCAGTATCTTGTATGTCGTTATCATGTCTCCCCTGACCCTTCTGTCCTCCAGTGTCGTCAGTCCGATTTCCCTTAACCTTTCCTCGTACGACATTCCCTTGAGCTCTGGGACTAGCCTTGTTGCAAACCTTTGTACTTTCTCTAACTTCTTGACGTGCTTGACCAGGTGTGGGTTCCAGACTGGTGCTGCATACTCCAGTATGGGCCTAACATACACAGTGTACAGTGTCTTGAACGATTCCTTATTAAGGTATCGGAACACTATTCTCAGGTTCGCCAGGCGCCCGTATGCTGCAGCGGTTATTTGGTTGATGTGTGCCTCCGGTGATGTGCTCGGTGTTATGGACACCCCAAGGTCTTTCTCCCTGAGTGAGGTCTGTAGTCTTTGTCCACCTAGCCTATACTCTGTCTGCGGTCTTCTTTGCCCCTCCCCAATCTTCATGACTTTGCATTTGGCTGGATTGAATTCGAGAAGCCAGTTGCTGGACCACATGTCCAGCCTCTCCAGGTCTCCTTGCAGTCCTGCCTCATCCTCGTCCGATTTAATTCTTCTTATCAACTTCACGTCATCTGCGAACAGGGACACTTCAGAGTCTATTCCTTCCATCATGTCGTTCACATATATCAAAAATAGCACTGGTCCTAGAACTGACCCCTGTGGGACCCCGCTCGTAACAGGCGCCCACTGTGATACCTCCTCACGTACCATGACTCGTTGCTGCCTCCCTGTCAGGTATTCCCTTATCCATTGCAGTGCCCTCCCTTTTACGTGCGCCTGATCCTCCAGCTTCTGTACTAATCTCTTGTGGGGAACTGTGTCAAAGGCCTTCCTGCAGTCTAGGAAAACGCAATCTACCCACCCCTCTCTTTCGTGTCTTACTTCTGTTACCTTGTCATAAAACTCCAGGAGGTTTGTGATACAAGATTTGCCTTCCTTGAACCCATGCTGGTTTTCATTTATAATCTTGTTCCTTTCCAGGTGTTCGACCACTCTCCTCCTGATAATCTTCTCCATGACTTTGCACACAATACATGTCAGAGACACAGGTCTGTAGTTTAGTGCCTCGTTTCTGTTTCCTTTCTTAAATATGGGGACTACATTAGCTGTCTTCCATTTCTCAGGTAGTTGCCCAGTTTCAAGGGATGTGTTGAAGATTGTGGTTAGAGGCACGCACAGCATCTCTGCTCCTTCTCTAAGGACCCATGGGGAGATGTTGTCCGGTCCCATCGCCTTTGAGGTGTCAAGGTCACTTAAGAGCTTCTTAACCTCCTCCTCAGTTGTCCGTATGTCATCCAACACTTGTTGGTATATTCCCTCTTGATGTTCCCTTCTGTGCTGTCTTCCCACAGCCCTTCCTCTCTCTACTGTAAAAACTTCCTTAAATCTCCTGTTCAGCTCCTCACATACCTCCTGATCATTTCTTGTGAGTTCTCCACCTTCTGTCCTTAATCTGATCACCCGGTCTTTGACTGTTGTCTTCCTCCTGATGTGGCTAAACAACAGTTTCGGGTCAGTCTTGATTCTCGATGCTATGTCATTTTCATTCTGTCGCTGGGCCTCCCTCCTTACCTGTGCGTACTCATTCCTGGCTCTGCGACTGATCTCCCTATTTTCGTGTGTTCTCTGCCTTCTGTACTTTTTTCATTCTCTATTGCATTTTGTTTTTGCCTCCTTACACCGTCGGGTAAACCAGGGGCTCGTTCTGGTCTTCCCGTTGTTACTGTTGCCCTTGGGAATAAACCTTTCCACTGCCTCCTTGCATTTTGTTGTTACATATTCCATCATTTCATTTACTGGCTTTC
>NC_091313.1:105000-145000 GCF_038502225.1 Cherax quadricarinatus
TTCCATCAGGATATGTTGTATTCTCGCTTTTTATGTTATTAAGTAAACTATACCCATAGTTCCCATTCTTATTTGTACCCTCTTATGATATTCCCTATTCTGTTAAGCACTGGGATAATACAGGAGACGTACTCACTTGCTGGGATACCTCAGGAAGAGTGGATAAAGATCTCACAAGATGGGACACAGCAACAAGAGGTCACGTTTGTGTTACGTTGGTTTGTCCCTTATTACTTTGATAGTAAGGTTCTCACTACATGTTCTAGTGTGGAGTAGCTTTTTACTTAATGGTCTTATCTGTCTAGGGGTAATACTTACACCATGGCTGATCATCCTCAGTGTCTCTGATATCCTTTCACCAGCCCTCTTCACAGGTTATGTAAACTACTACTATAAAAATATAACTGTATTCTAAATAGATATATACAGAATATACAATTCAGCAATCACATATTCAAAACATAAGTCTACACACTCCTTAACTGTTCTCCCACATGGTGTATCTCATTAACTTTTGTCCTTCTCTCTCTTGACCAACTCTTGGCTAACCAGTGTTTTGACACACTTTAGTCACCCTGGGTATGGTGGCCACAACTTAAGTTATAAAAACTCACCCCTGGAGCACAGATAATGCCCCAAAAAGATAGAAAGAAGGACCCAGAGGTCCTGCCACCTTCAAGTCAACAGACAGAGAGAGAGGGGGGGGAGGAGCCTAGCTCAGCTCCTCCCACACCCACCAAAAACAAAAGACTGTTGCCAAGCACAATTCTCCAGTTACCACAATTCTACCACACCTTAATTATACTTTTACAAAAAGAAATACAACTTTATAAACTACTTATTTAAATTGTGTGTTGTGTGTCTATAATATAACCTATTATATTGAGAAAAATAGGCTTGACCCAGCTGCCTCTCAGTCACAAGGGTGATCTGCCCTTATGACATTTAGAGCTAAGTCTCCATCAATTCAATATAATTAGGTATTCCAGAGTAACTGTTACTTATAAATACATGTTGGGTCCTATAGCCCCATAACAATTTGGAAGTTGAAGACTCAGATGAATCACAGGGATGTTAGGAAGTATTTCTTCAGCCACAGAGTTGTCGGGTAGTGGAATAATCTGGGAAGTGATGTAGTGGAGGCAGAAACCATACATAGCTTCATGAAGCGGTATGATATAGCTCATGGAGCTTGAAGAATGACCTAGTAGCGACCAGCAAAGAGGCGGGGCCAGGAGCTGTGACTCGACCCTTGCAACCACAACTAGATAAGAGCGCACACACAACCAGTTACTTTATCACTAAAATATAATTCTTCAATAGTTGTAAACTCTTCCTGACTGTTTTTGAGAAGTGTTTTTTTTCTTTGTATTTATTTATTTTTCTGCTGCGCATCAACAAATCATAATAAGTTTGTTAGGTAAAAGGACACAGATGCAACCAATGTGACATTCTACTGTGGCAACGTTTCGCTCTCCTGGAGTCAAGTTCCTGGAGGCTAAAACGTTGACACAATGGAGTGTCACATTAGTTGCATCTGGATCCATTTACGTAACATTTTGTGGGTAATTCTGCTTTATCCTGATCAAGCTGTTTGTAAAGCTTGCAAACGTAAGGTTCATCTTGTGTTAACCTCGAGTCAGTACCTGACCAGCCGGGGGCTGTGGTTCGTACGTTGGTTTGCGTGCGGCCAGCAGTAACAGCGTGGTTGATCAGACACAGCAGCATCATGGGATCCTGTTACAAAGAATTCTTCAACACTTGTCCAACCTTTGGACGAAGACCTACTTCGACTAGTGGATGGTACCACTATGACCTCGCATCCTGCTTCGCCTCACCTGACTACAGTATGTAAGCCACGTCTACGGCCCTATGCTGTACATTCTACAAGATTGATGGACTGAACACATCGACTCCAGGCTGAGGGACTGATTACCTCAAACTCCTCCTCTCCTTACGCCTTTCTACTTTGTATTGGACTGATGAAGCCACTGTGTGGCGAAACGTTTCCTGAATAAAGATTCCCATATGTTGCATAAGTGTCTCAATCTTCAACTTGTCGGTTTTTCAAACCATTCATCAAAACCAAGGGCTCGTTCTGTCCTTCCCATTATTTCTGTTACCTTTGGGAACAAACCTTCCCTCTGCCTTCTTGCATTTTGTTGTTACAAAGTCCATCATTTCGTTAACTAATTTTCCTACCAACTCCTGTTCCCACTGTACCTCCTGCAGGAAGGTCCTAATTCCTGTGTAGTCCCCCCTTTTATAGTTTAGCTTTTCCCTTTCTACTCCTGTTACCCTCACCATTTTTAGCTCCACAATGTATTCAAAGCTCATAACCATGTGGTCACTAGCTCCAAGGGGCCTTTCATAAGTGGTGTGCTCAATGCCTGAGCTACTCAGGGTGAACACAAGGTCCAGTCTTGCTGGTTCATCCTCCCCTCTCTTTCTGGTAGTGTCCCTAACATGCTGGTGCATGAGATTTGCCAGCACCACATCCATCATCTTGGCTCTCCATGTTTCGGGACCCCCATGTGGCTCCAGGTTTTCCCAATCAATCTCCCTGTGATTGAAGTCGCCCATGACCAGCAACTTCACTATACTCAAGTAAGCCCTTCTTGCCACCTCAGCTAGTGTGTCCACCATTGCTCTGTTGCACTCATCATATTCCTCTCTTGACCTCCTGCAGTTCTGTGGTGGGTTATACATCACAGCAATGATTACCTTGTGCTCCCCTTACTGAACTGTACCAACTCAGTAATCCCTTTCTCCAAACTCGTCCATTCCTTACATTTCTTGATTAGTAGTGCAACCCCTCCTCCTCCTCTGCTCCTTCTATCCTTCCTCAGGATCTGATATCTGGGTGGGAAGACTGCATCTGTTATTATCCCAGCGAGTTTTGTTTCTGTAACTGCTACGATGTCTGGGGACATCTCCTTGATTCTTTCATGCCACTTCTCACATTTTTTCATTATTTCATCCTTGTTCTTGTACCAAACCTTCAATTTATTTTCAATAACTGTGCTCTGGGGAGAGTGGTGGGCTAGGGGGAACAGGTGCCCTGGCAGGGGCCTATAGGGGGTTGCTGTGGGGGTGGGGTCTATGGTGTGGGGGCAGAGGGCCTATGGGGGGTTTCAGTGCAAGTGGGGGTGGTGGTGAGGGGGATTGGGGAGAGGGCCTATGGGGGGGTTACAGTGGGGGGGGGGTGAGGGGGATGGGGATAGAGGGTACAGTGTGTGGGTTGCTGTGGATTACTATGAGGCTGGGGTTTGTGAGGGGGATGGGGGAGAGAGTACATTGTGTGGGTTACTGTGGGTTTCAGTGGGGGTGGGGTTTGAGCTGAGGGGGATGTGTGGGTTGCTGTGGGTTTCTGTGGGGGTGGGGTTTGCACTGAGGGGGAGGGGGGCAGAGAGTACAGTGAGTTGGTTTTGAGTTAGGTCGTTTGATTGCTTTGGGATTGCCATGGTTATGTTCCTTCTGTGGGTGGTACTGGAGGGGGTGGTGTTTGTTCTTCCACCTGGGCCTGATTTCTCCAGCTCTCCACCTTTCTTGCCTCCCATTCCTCCTTGCGACGTTGCACCCTCTCTTTCAGTATCCCCTTCTTGTGTTCTGTCTCGGTCGAGGTACACCCTCCGGAACTCCTGATTGTCTCTTAGGCGCGCTTTCTCCTGCAGGATTCGGTTTCGAGCTGACTCTGCCTTGAAAATCACTTTGGATGCTTTTCTTCCTCTCAAAACCACCCAATTCTCCGAAAATTTGTTAGCTGGGTCATGTCATCCTCCCCTATTGTTTTGATGATGCTTTCAATCGTTTTTTCTCCTCCTGTTTCCTTGCCTCGTAAGTTTCCCCATCTACTTCTCGGAGCCCATAGACAAAAACGGCCCTCTTCCTTTCGTCCTCCCACTGTGCTTCCCTGAGCATCCTCTGATACGAATTAGTTCCTGCCATTGACGCGTTGCTTCTTACTGTCTCTTCCCTATCCGGTGCCCCTGTGCTTATCTGTTCCTGGACATGGCAGTTGTCTGTTAGCCACTGTGTATTGTCTAGCTCCTTCATTGACTTTAGTCCCCTCATTAGTTCCTGCTGTTCTCCCTGCCTTTTCCC
The DNA here is from genome assembly GCF_038502225.1 of Cherax quadricarinatus. NCBI lineage: Eukaryota > Metazoa > Arthropoda > Malacostraca > Decapoda > Parastacidae > Cherax > Cherax quadricarinatus. The sequence goes on from NC_091313.1 coordinate 109,105, forward strand.
AGGCCTTACCCCCTTGGGTCGATAGTCTTTGCGTACAATATATCTCCTTTGTTCCCTACTGTCCCCTCGTCGGTGACTGATGTAGTAGTTCTTGGTGTCGTGGCTGTACTGTGTGCGTGTGTGTGTGTGTGTGTGTGTGTGTGTGTGTGTGTGAGAGAGAGAGAGAGAGAGCGAGCTCGTGCGATGTGTATTTTGCCTAATCAATACGGCCACTTGATACTAGAGTTCCACAGGGAAGTGTCCTTGGACCCCTGCTCTTCCTCGTTTACATCAATGATCTTCCAAACATATCCCAACACCTGAAACCCATTCTCTTTTGCTGACGACACTACTTATGTCATCTCCCACCCTAATCTTGCCACCCTCAACACCATTGTTAACGAGGAGCTGCTCAAAATATCGACTTGGATGACAGCCAATAAACTTACACTTAACACTGGCAAAACCTACTATATTATGTTTGGTAGCAGAGCAGGTGTTGCGCAGCTTAACATTAAGATCGACAACACTCTAATTGCCAGACATAATGAAGGCAAATTCCTTGGCCTATGCCTCGACAACAACCTAAATTTCAGCACCCATATCCAACACATAACAAAAAAGTATCTAAAACGGTGGGGATCCTCTCCAAGATACCGATAACTGCCGCAAACTGCCCTTCTCACACTATACCATTCACTTATATATCCATACCTCACCTATGCTATGTGCTTGGGGTTCAATTGCAGCAACACACCTTAAGCCAATAATAGCCCAATAAAAAGCCGCAGTAAGAATAATCACTAAATCCCATCCCTGGCAACACCCCCCCCCCCACTCTTCATAGATCTAAACTTACTCCCTGTTCAGAACATCCACACACTACTGTGCAATCTATATCTACAGGACCTTAAATTCCAATATTAACCTTGACCTAAAACAGGGTCCACAGGCATAACATCAGACACAAACATCTCTATGACATTCCCCGTGTTGGACTAAACCTTTACAAAAATTCAATGTATTTCAAAGGACCTAAAATCTGGAACACCCTACCTGAAAACTCTAGAACTGCAGACACATTCATCACTTTCAAAACTACAGTTAGAAAACATCTTATCTCCCTGATCCACCCCGACAACTAACTACATGATAACCACCTCGTGGTTCACAATTACACACACTCACCCACTGACTATAAACCCAGAAATACTAATCTTAAAATAATAAATCCTAACTAGTCATAAGTTTGCCTATGATACTCCAATATGGACACCTTGTATTGTGCCAAAACAAAAGCATTCACATTGCTAAACTCACAAATTATGATGTAGCCACTTAGCCTTAATACCATAATTTGTAAGGATTTAATGTTAAGATAGAATCTAAGTCTGCTCGAAATGCCTAACCATACTAGGTGTCCTAGTGGCCCCCTCTGTAATTAGTATTTGATAACATGTAAACCACACAATACCCAAAACCTGTAAACCCCACATTGTAACCCTTATAGAGAATAAACTTGAGTTGAATTGAATATGGATATATGCTTGTATGTACGTGCCAGTGGGTTCATACGATGTGCGTATGTAAATCTAGTTATACGTGCCTAGTAGTAGTTGTGGGAGGGGGGGTCCAATCGTGGCGCGTACTTCGGCCTCTTGACACTAGGCACCAGTTTTTGATTCCTAGTCTATTCCTAATCACACTTGAAGTGGTAAACACTCCTTGAGTCCGCTTCCTCCGCCTCATCATCAGGGTCACTCCACTTCCCTGCCACTTTGAGACTAAAGTGTCTCTGTGACACATTCTCGTTTTTATTTTCCACCTGTATCAGGACGTATCCCCCTGTCATTACTGTGTTAGTATGTATCTCCCTTGTCATTACCGTTTCAGGATGTATCCCTCCAAGTCATTACTGTATTATGGTGTATTCCACCTGTCATTACTGTATGAGGATCTATCCACCCTGTCATTATCTGTATCAGGATGTATCCCTCCCTGTCATTACTGTTTCAGGATCTAGCCACCCTGTCATTACCTGTATCAGGATGTATCCCTCCCTGTCATTACTGTTTCAGGATCTAGCCACCCTGTCATTACCTGTATCAGGATGTATCCCTCCCTGTCATTACTGTTTCAGAATCTAGCCACCCTGTCATTAACTCCGAGTATCTTGTACGTTGCTCCTGTCTTCACTGGTAGCCACTTTTGGTTATTACTCCTACGTTAATTAAGTCCCCTCACCATGGATACAGCTTTTGTTACAAGCCTCCTAGTTTTTTTTAAAGGTGGAAGGGTGTTTATTACCATAGTTTGCTAAGGAATTGATAGGTGTATCATTGCCTCTAAATTATTTTTTTTTTAATTTCGTGTTGGCAGTCCATAGATTCACAAGTATATCTATAGGTTACCTGTAGTCCTTTCCAAAGATCACGATCCCCGCCATCCGGTCCACGACCAGACCTCTTGGTTGCCGCCCTGATCGATAAGGCTGTCGGTGCCCGCTCCTTGCAGTTCAGTGTATACCCCACTGAAATTATTTAGTTGATATGTTCCTCTAGCGATACGTTCGGTGAGACTGTTTTCATACCACACCTCCTAACCAACGTCCAAGCCACACTCCTCCCCAACACACACACACACACACACACACACACACACACACATTTCTCGGTACACACCCCATATCACTCTCACCCGCCCACATCTCGGTATACACCCCTAAATCCACCCACGCCCCTCAATATAAACCCGACACTCCTCGCATCTCTCGGTACACACCCACGCCTTACCTTTCATCTCCTGAGCGCTCAGATATTCAACACACTCAGGCTAGTTAATGTCCACTGAGTAACAGGAATCCAAGATGAAGCAATTAATTATTCCCTGACAAGCTTCAGCATAGTCGCCCGGGTATATACTTGACAAGACGAAGAGTATATAAAGTACAAGTTCAGTATAGTTACCTGGATATATCGCCTCAGAGGCAAAGTATATTAAATATAACTTCACCAAGTTGTGAGGTACTGTCTTCACTGGGCACCCCGCCCTCCAGACCAAAACCCATCCACCCACCCTCCAGACCACTCTTCTGCCAGCACTAATGAGGCTCTGCATCAAATCACTACAGATTCCATAACTGCCAGAACGTCTTTGACATGGTCCCGCTTAGGTGATTAGTTCACAAGCTGGAGAACCTAGCTGGAGTCTCTGGAAGGTTGCCCTCAAGGGTAAGTTAATATCTGGCAGACAGACGCTGAGGCACAGTGACGCTAACAATGGCAGAATAGAGAAGCATAAATAAGAGAGAGGAGACAAATGGCGCAAACCTGACTGGTTAAAAAGACACAAATGTAGAGAATGAGAAGAGCTTCATCGAAAGATTTCAGTCGGGAAAATGAGCGAAACGTCTCAAAAGTAAAGTTCTTCGTTGCCTCTGTCGTTTTCACCAGTAAAATGGAGGAAGCCGAACGTGGGTCAATTATGGAACTCATACCACGAAACGGGTGAGGTTTGAACCCATGGCGAGTCTGATTTGTTTTTTTACGATCGTGTTATTACGATTTCGTGAGTCATATAACTCATTGTGCATCTGACTCTTCCAGGGAGGGAAAAGCCACTCTGCTGATGACTGATTCTTGATACAGAAGTGATTCTGCACTACAAAGCTAGTTAAAAAAAATCTGAATCATTCTTTAGTTAAGAAGCATCAACAGAGAAACTTTGTTATACAGGAACGCAACCCAATTTCCATATTTTTTCAACAATTAGGAAACTCAGCTACGAAGTGCAAAACAAATGTAAATTTTCCAATAAGGATTATGCACCATTGTTAAGAGTTTGAAGTCGATCTGCTTGGGCATTATCATGTCATAGCATAGAAACCAATATAATAACTTGTTCAAGAAAACTGTGAAATTAGATCATATACATCTTTAATAATGAAAGATTTTCTTAAAGAAAATACATCAGCACTGAATTTTTGACGCGTGTCCGAAATGACATTTTCCAGTTACTGTATAAAAACCAGCAGTTCCGCGCGTATTTTAATTATACGAATAAACAATCACGAAATAAGCATCTACACAGCCTATGACTCTACTGAACTTACCAATGGGCTAGATGGTCCAGTGTTTAAAATTTGAAGTCTTTCAGAAGAGGCGCACACACACACACACACACACACACACACAAACCAAGTGTCCTAGGGAATGGAAGAAATATAGAATGCAAAGGACCCAGGAGAATAAGGAGAGCAGTCGTAGAGCCAGAAACGAATATGCACAGATAAGAAGGGAGGCCCAAAGACAATATGAAAACGATATAGCAGCGAAAGCCAAATCTGACCCGAAACTGTTATACAGCCACATCAGGAGGAAAACAACAGTCAAGGACCAGGTAATCAGGCTAAGGAAGGAAGGAGGAGAGACAACATGAAATGACCGTGAAATATGTGAGGAACTCAACAAGAGATTCAAAGAAGTGTTCACAGAGGAGACAGAAGGGGCTCCAGAAAGACGGAGAGGTGGGGTACACCACCAAGTGCTGGACACAGTGCACACAACCGAGGAAGAAGTGAATAGGCTTCTGAGTGAGCTAGATACCTCAAAGGCAATGGGGCCAGATAACATCTCTCCATGGGTATTGAGAGAGGGAGCAGAGGCGCTATGTATACCCCTAACAACAATATTTATTACATCTATCGAAACACTGAGATTGCCTGAGGCATGGAAGACAGCAAATGTAGTCCCAATCTTTAAAAAGGAGACAGACATGAAGCACTAAACTACAGAACAGTGTCACTGACATGAATAGTATGCAAAATCATGGAGATTATCAGGAGAAGAGTGGTGGAACACCTAGAAAGGAATGATCTCATCAACGGCAGCCAACATGGTTTCAGGGACGGGAAATCCTGTGTCACAAACCTACTGGAGTTCTATGACATGGTGACAGCAGTAAGACAAGAGAGAGAGGGGTGGGTGGATTGCATATTCTTGGACTGCAGGAAGGCGTTTGACACAGTTCCACACAAGAGATTAGTGCAAAAACTGGAGGACCAAGCAGGGATAACAGGGAAGGCACTACAATGGATCAGGGAATACTTGGCAGGAAGACAACAGCGAGTCATGGTACGTGGCGAGGTGTCAGAGTGGGCACCTGTGATCAGCGGGGTCCCACAGGGGTCAGTCCTAGGACCAGTGCTGTTTCTGGTATTTGTGAACGACATGACGGAACGAATAGACTCTGAGGTGTCCCTGTTTGCAGATGACGTGAAGTTGATGAGAAGAATTTACTCGATCGAAGACCAGGCAGAACTACAAAGGGATCTGGACAGGCTGCAGACCTGGTCCAGCAATTGGCTCCTGGAGTTCAATCCCACCAAGTGCAAAGTCATGAAGATTGGGGAAGGGCAAAGTAGACCGCAGACGGTTACAGACTAGGGGGCCAGAGACTACAAACCTAACTCAAGGAAAAAGATCTTGGGGTGAGTATAACACCAGGCACATCTCCTGAAGCGCACATCAACCAAATAATGGCTGCAGCATATGGGCGCCTAGCAAACCTCAGAACAGCATTCCGACACCTTAATAAGGAATCGTTCAGGACCCTGTACACCGTGTACGTTAGGCCCATATTGGAGTATGCGGCACCAGTTTGGGACCCACACCTAGCCAAGCACGTAAAGAAACTAGAGAAAGTGCAAAGGTTTGCAACAAGACTAGTCCCAGAGCTAAGAGGTATGTCCTACGAGGAGAGGTTAAGGGAAATCAACCTGAAGACACTGGAGGACAGGAGAGAGAGAGGGGACATGATAACGACATACAAAATACTGAGAGGAATTAACAAGGTGAACAAAGACAGGATGTTCCAGAGATTGGACACAGTAACAAGGGGACACAGTTGGAAGTTGAAGACACAGATGAATCACAGGGATGTTAGGAAGTATTTCTTCAGCCACAGAGTAGTCAGGAAGTGGAATAGTTTGGGAAGCGATGTAGTGGAGGTAGGATCCATACATAGCTTTAAGCAGAGGTATGATAAAGCTCACGGTTCAGGGAGAGTGACCTAGTAGCGACCAGTGAAGAGGCGGGGCCAGGAGCTTGGACTCGACCCTTGTAACCTCAACTAGGTGAGTACACTACTCTTGTAGCCATAACAGCAAAACTTGAAGTAAAAAAGACAAAAACATGAATGTGAGAAAATGCACCAGGAATAGCGCAGGAATGTACTGCTGCAGCTTCACATTATTTTTACACAACAACACTTCTCTCTGTCCCTGACCATTACATTTAGCAAGGAATAAGCCTAGTCCAACACAGCTGATCACAATCTATCCCAGCTAAACAGTTATTGTAGTCATATCCCAGCTCATCATAACCCAGCCTATCTCAGCGCAGAACAGCCCAGCCAAGCCTAGCTCAGATGAACCAAACATCCCAGTCCGGTCAAATTCAGCCCATCCCAGTATTCCCAGGAAACTTAGGGTGGATCAGTGCTGGAGAGGACAGAGCTGGCTCCCACGGCGGGCAGGAAGGAGCGGCGGACGTGAGAGAGATGATAACACTAGAAACAGGAAGAAAATTTGGAATGCACGCTCGCTGTTGTGACTTTTATGCTTGTACGCCATAGTGAAGCTGGTGGCACTAGGCTCCTGTGTCGTTGTTGTAACCTCCTTCCTTCCCTAGGTCCCTCTCTTTCCCTCGGTTCGTTCTGTCACCTCTGTCTCTCCGATCATCGTCCTCCAGTCTGTTCGTTCATCTCTATTGTTTTATTTATCTTTCATCATACTCTCTTTCCGTGCATTCCCTCTCATTATTCTTCTTATTAGTAGTAGTAGTTCATAAATTGCTCCGTCCACTGATCCCTGCAGCTAGGCTTTGCCCAGCAATCAATTTTTGTGACCTAAAAAAAACGGAGATTTTTCCTTTTGTCAAATTTTGCTGTGACTCAGCATATGGCTTAGAGCAAATTTTGGATATAGTTTGGAGTCCAATAAATTGACTACTTTTAATTATATTTTGATTGTGATATAATACAAAACTTTCCTAATATGACTCTTAGTCGTGGCTTTGTCTCTGTAGATGCTTCCTTTCTCATTACATTGTCAATTTCTTCAAACTTCAGAACACTCATGACTTGACATGATCTTTTCTTCTCCTTTCCTTACCTCTTCTCCTGTCCTATTTGCTTCGTTTTCCTTTCTTCTGCGTAGGTGTGTTCTGTCCTTCATGTTTTCTGCGTTTTTTTGGTCCTACCCTTCGAGGGCCATTAGCTCTCCTTTGCAATGCTTGTTTTTCTGTCCTTAGACTTACTCCACTTCTACTACGACTACCACTTCATTGCTACTCCTACTACTACCACCACCACCACAATTACTACTACCACTATATTACTACTACCACTAATACTACTACCAGTAATATTGTCTCATTTCACTCTCTTTTCTGTCATTTGTAGCACTAAAACTATTACCACTACTACTACTACTTCTACTATTACTTCCACTACCAGCATTACCTCTACCACTACTCCACTTCCTTCTGACTTCTTCTCTTTGTATAAATCCCTGTCCCCCTCGTCTATATATGCCGGCTCCTTCAATCCGAGTGTTAGTGTGACTTGTAAATGGTCTCTGTCGGACCGAAACGTCGTCATAAGCTGCTCTCTCCTGTGTGCGGGTTATTTGTGTATTGGTTCAGTCACGGTATTGTGCCTTTTTGTTTTTTTTTATGGTATACTAGTTTAGATAGTTGTAAATTTATGGGCCTGCCCGATAAAGTAGTGATGCCGGTGAACAGTTGCAGATTTAGCAGTTTGTAGAATAAGCTTTCATTGGGACAAATAAATTTTTTTTCTCTGAAATTTGTCTTTCCAAATCGTTAGATAACTCTGAAAAAAAATAGATTTTTTTTTGGGGGGGGGGGCCTTCGTTTTTTGGTGAAATTTTGTACTTGAAAGATAATTTTTCTCTTACTGACCCAGTTAATCCCTCGATCTCTCTGTCCCTGGTCTCCTTTCACCTTTCTCCTTCCCTTGGTCATTATCTCCATTACCTATTTCTTCGCTGATTATTTCCTCTTCTCTCACCTCTTCTTACCTTCCTCCACTCCTCTCTCTACGATTCCTCTCATTCCCTCCTGCCTATTCTCAGTCCCTCACTACACATTTTACATTCATTTCTTCCTCATCTAACTCGATCCTTCCCTATATTTCTTAAATCGCCTCCATCCTTCTTTCCACTACTCCCTCCTCCCATCCATCCTTCGCTTCAATCCACTGTTCCTTTCCATCTCTGTTATGTTTTAATCTAGTCGTCGTGTCTAGTATGACTGAGTCTTCAGGTTATCAGAGCTGGCAGTGTACTAGTGTATAATGGGCGCCCGCCACACCTGCCTCCACGATTAAACTTAATTAGAATGCTCCTTGGAGTTGCTCCTCGTCTGGGTTACTGCCCCACCGGGTTTTGATATCCTCTTCTGGGACAGTTGTATGAACTGTCTCGCCTCGCCTGCTTTGTTCAGCTGACTGCTCTTTTATGCTTGTGGATGCTGCTGCTGCTGGTTTGCTCTGCTGCTGGGAAGGATTTTCCTGGGTTGTTCTCCTGCTTCACTCTCGACTGCTCTTCTCTGCTGCTGGTTCTGTCTCGCCGGTTGTGCTGATCTCTGCTTGTCTCATCTACAGACTTCTGCTTGTTTCATCTACTGAGCTGGGCTTTTGCAACCCATCCATCCAGATCAGCCCACCCATCCAGATCAACCCACCCATCCTGATCAACCCACCCATCCTGATCAACCCACCCACCCTGATCAACCCACGCATCCTCCCGGTAATGGGAGGCCTCGTCCTCTGATCACCGCGAGACCGTCTCGCCGTCAGTGGACGATAAAACGCCCCTCCAGCGATATTTACGCTGGATGATCCGTACGGGCTTAGCGCTCCACATAAAAAAGAATAGTCGTCACTGAGCCGCATTTACAGAAGCAAAATTCAATCCTAAAATGAAAAGAACAAGTTAGTCGTGTGTATACGGCGACTCTTGCGTGTAAATGTCAGACATTTACCAATGCTGATCCTGGTGGTTCTTAAGTGACGAATCTAAATAACAGTACAGAGACCAGTGGTGCTGGATTACGGCATCCAGAGGCCAGTGCTGCTGGATTACGGCATCCAGAGGCCAGTGGTGCTGGATTACGGCATCCAGAGGCCAGTGGTGCTGGATTACGGCATCCAGAGGCCAGTGGTGCTGGATTACGGCATCCAGAGGCCAGTGGTGCTGGATTACGGCATCCAGAGGCCAGTGGTGCTGGATTACGGCATCCAGAGGCCAGTGCTGCTGGATTACGGCATCCAGAGGCCAGTGCTGATGGATTACGGCATCCAGAGGCCAGTGCTGCTGGATTACGTCATCCAGAGGCCAGTGCTGCTGGATTACGTCATCCAGAGGCCAGTGCTGCTGGATTACGTCATCCAGAGGCCAGTGCTGCTGGATTACGTCATCCAGAGGCCAGTGCTGCTGGATTACGTCATCCAGAGGCCAGTGCTGCTGGATTACGTCATCCAGAGGCCAGTGCTGCTGGATTACGGCATCCACAGGCCAGTGCTGCTGGATTACGTCATCCAGAGGCCAGTGCTGCTGGATTACGGCATCCAGAGGCCAGTGCTGCTGGATTACGGCATCCAGAGGCCAGTGCTGCTGGATTACGGCATCCAGAGGCCAGTGCTGTTGGATTACGGCATCCAGAGGCCAGTGCTGCTGGATTACGGCATCCAGAGGCCAGTGCTGCTGGATTACGGCATCCAGAGGCCAGTGCTGCTGGATTACGGCATCCAGAGGCCAGTGCTGCTGGATTACGGCATCCAGAGGCCAGTGCTGCTGGATTACGGCATCCAGAGGCTAGTGCTGCTGGATTACGGCATCCAGAGGCCAGTGCTGCTGGATTACGGCATCCAGAGGCCAGTGCTGCTGGATTACGGCATCCAGAGGCCAGTGCTGCTGGATTACGGCATCCAGAGGCCAGTGCTGCTGGATTACGGCATCCAGAGGCCAGTGCTGCTGGATTACGGCATCCAGAGGCCAGTGCTGCTGGATTACGGCATCCAGAGGCCAGTGCTGCTGGATTACGGCATCCAGAGGCCAGTGCTGCTGGATTACGGCATCCAGAGGCCAGTGCTGCTGGATTACGGCATCCAGAGGCCAGTGCTGCTGGATTACGGCATCCAGAGGCCAGTGCTGCTGGATTACGGCATCCAGAGGCCAGTGCTGCTGGATTACGGCATCCAGAGGCCAGTGCTGCTGGATTACGGCATCCAGAGGCCAGTGCTGCTGGATTACGGCATCCAGAGGCCAGTGCTGCTGGATTACGGCATCCAGAGGCCAGTGCTGCTGGATTACGGCATCCAGAGGCCAGTGCTGCTGGATTACGGCATCCAGAGGCCAGTGCTGCTGGATTACGGCATCCAGAGGCCAGTGCTGCTGGATTACGGCATCCAGAGGCCAGTGCTGCTGGATTACGGCATCCAGAGGCCAGTGCTGCTGGATTACGGCATCCAGAGGCCAGTGCTGCTGGATTACGGCATCCAGAGGCCAGTGCTGCTGGATTACGGCATCCAGAGGCCAGTGCTGCTGGATTACGTCATCCAGAGGCCAGTGCTGCTGGACTACGGCATCCACAGGCCAGTGCTGCTGGACTACGGCATCCACAGGCCAGTGCTGCTGGACTACGGCATCCACAGGCCAGTGCTGCTGGACTACGGCATCCACAGGCCAGTGCTGCTGGACTACGGCATCCACAGGCCAGTGCTGCTGGACTACGGCATCCACAGGCCAGTGCTGCTGGACTACGGCATCCACAGGCCAGTGCTGCTGGACTACGGCATCCACAGGCCAGTGCTGCTGGATTACGGCATCCACAGGCCAGTGCTGCTGGATTACGGCATCCACAGGCCAGTGCTGCTGGATTACGGCATCCACAGGCCAGTGCTGCTGGATTACGGCATCCACAGGCCAGTGCTGCTGGATTACGGCATCCACAGGCCAGTGCTGCTGGATTACGGCATCCAGAGGCCAGTGCTGCTGGATTACGGCATCCAGAGGCCAGTGCTGCTGGATTACGGCATCCAGAGGCCAGTGCTGCTGGATTACGGCATCCAGAGGCCAGTGCTGCTGGATTACGGCATCCAGAGGCCAGTGCTGCTGGACTACGGCATCCACAGGCCAGTGCTGCTGGACTACGGCATCCACAGGCCAGTGCTGCTGGACTACGGCATCCACAGGCCAGTGCTGCTGGACTACGGCATCCACAGGCCAGTGCTGCTGGACTACGGCATCCACAGGCCAGTGCTGCTGGACTACGGCATCCACAGGCCAGTGCTGCTGGACTACGGCATCCAGAGGCCAGTGCTGCTGGATTACGGCATCCAGAGGCCAGTGCTGCTGGATTACGGCATCCAGAGGCCAGTGCTGCTGGATTACGGCATCCAGAGGCCAGTGCTGCTGGATTACGGCATCCAGAGGCCAGTGCTGCTGGATTACGGCATCCAGAGGCCAGTGCTGCTGGATTACGGCATCCAGAGGCCAGTGCTGCTGGATTACGGCATCCAGAGGCCAGTGCTGCTGGATTACGGCATCCAGAGGCCAGTGCCGCTGGAATACGGCATCCAGAGGCCAGTGCCGCTGGATCACCGCATCCAGAAGCCAGTGCCACTGGATCACGGCATCCATAGGCCAGTACCACTGGATCACGGCATCCATAGGCCAGTGCCGCTGGATTACGTCATCCAGAGGCCAGTGCTGCTGGATCACGGCATCCAGAGGCCAGTGCTGCTGGATTACGGCATCCAGAGGTCAGTGCTGCTGGAATACGGCATCCAGAGGCCAGTGCTGCTGGATCAGCGCCTAATACTATTAGAAGCAGCATTCAATATATATTTTGAAAAGTCTCATAAAAATTATACGACAGAAGAACTGGAAGGAGTAGACTCTTCTTTTCTTTTTTCACTCTCATAATCTCACTCATTATTCATAACTATAATTTTTATAGGGGTGGAGGGGTAAGCCAGCGGAAGGCCTCAGTCAGGTGACCAAAAACTTCAGCGGTGGGTTATCGTATGACGCAAAACCCGCTTCAGGAAACACTTGTTCTGTTTCCTGACAAATCTTACCTAACCTAACCTGTCATAATCACCTACGTGGATTTCTCGCACAAGGTTTTGACAAAAGAAGTAAGAAAACGACTTACAAGGCAGATTACAGTACAGATTACAAGGAAAATAGTAACACCTAGTGAACATGTACAGCATTACAATGCAGTTGTGGTTGACGTAACGTAAGTATCTGTTAAGAAAGGTGGAAATGGAGTAAATAAAGATCCCGTGAACACACGCTTAATGCATTTTATCATAAAAGCACTGAAGTCCTAGAGGCTTGTTCCTTCTATATAGTCCCAGGACCGAAACGTTTCCCCTAATAAAAATGTCGTAAGGGTTTGCTGACGTCTTTCACCACAACTTGTGGGTATTATACCAGGTTTTGACCAGAGGTGTGGAGAGACGTGGTGGCCAGAGTTCACTTCAGTCACCTGTCTGGCTTGTCTTAGGAATGGTGTCTACTGGTCTGGTAACGCGAGGGTTTGAAGAGCAAGTGACTTTTCTAGTGGAAGATGATTTTATTTTGGATTCCGTATGGTTAATAATCCAGGATAACTCATGTAAGTCAGGATGTCATCGAGGACTCTCTGTTTTATTACTACTAGGCTTCTTTATTCCTCTCCCCCCTCAGGATGCGACCCACACCAGTCGACTAACACCCTGACACCTACCTACTGCAGGGTGAACATGGGAAGCAGGTGTATGGCAACATGCCAAACGTTTCTATTCCTGCCGGTACGGCTTGATAAAACTAAAAAATGAGCTAAACGTCTCTCATTTCCAAGGATTACGTGTCCATATTGATATAACTTCGGTATAAGCTGTACACAAATATAAACACACAATCCGTCTGTCTTAAGACACAACAGCATACATGAAAATAAAAATGAACAACCAATCTTTATAAATAATTCACGTTGTAACGAAGTTTTCAAAGCATTAAAATGAATGATGTAGGATTGTTTGTAATTATTAATGAGGTGCAAAGGTTGATGCTGAATATTGCATCATTCAGTGATGGTGTGGAGAGCGCTAATGAGACATCACCTGCCACTGAAAATGTTCTCTCTCTTTATCTCACCCTCTCTCTCTCTCTCTCTTTCCTCTTGCCTCCACTCTCTCCCTTTCTTTCTCTCCCCCTCTCTTTCTCTCTCTGTCTCTCTCTCTCTGTAGTCTCCCGTTCACTCTGAGGATGATGCGCGTTAACCAGCGCATTTACTCTTTGAGAAATAAATCTGAGCCTGCTTCGCATTGTTGTCTTTCCAGCTATTGTCTGCCTACTTCCCTCCCTGCCTACCTGTTTCCCTGCTTCCCTGCCTGCTGCTTCCTCGCTATTCTAGCTTTTAGCCAGCCTGCTTGCCTGTATTTTTGTCTACATGTCTAATGCTTCAATTCCTTTTTACTTGTCTGCTTATCTGCCAGCCGTTCTACCTGCCTGTCTTTCTGTCAGCCATCCTGCCTTCCCGATTTACGTGTTGCTTCATGCCTTACCAACCCTACCTGCCTGTTGATCTACCAAGGCCAGTGTGCATCCTACCTGCCTCCCTGTCTGCCTGCCTGCCTACCTACCTGTCTGCCTACCTATCTGCCTGCCTATCTAACTTCCTGCTTGCTAGCTTGCCCTGCCTAAGTCACTCATCCCCCAGCTCCACCTGCCCATCCTGCTGGTCGGCTGACCCAATTCGACCTCTTCTCTTAGCCGCTTAATTAGGCCGTTGGTCCGCGACCTGTGAGTGATGCCAGTTAATTATCTTGATTAAAGTTATTACCGGGAGTAATTAGACGTCTCCCGCTCGTTCCACTTCTCGGATGGTCATGAGGCACGATGGACGCTGATTTATAGCGATTTTGTTCCAGGGAATTGAGAGAGAGAGAGAGAGAGAGAGAGAGAGAGTGTGTGTGTGTGTGTGTGTGTGTGTGTGTGTGTATGTACTCACCTAGTTCTCACCTAGTTGTGGTTACAGAGGTCGAGTCATAGCTCCTTGCCCCGCCTCTTCACTGGCCGCTACTTGGCGTCATTTCCCACTCCATGAGCTTTACCATACCTCTTCTTAAAGCTATGTATGGATCCTGCCTCCACTACATCACTACCCAGGCTATTCCACTTCTTGACTACCCTGTTACTGAACAAGAACTTCCTAACATCCCTGTGGGTCATCTGAGTCATCAACTTCCAACTGTGGCCCCTCGTTGCTGTGTCCCATCTCTGGAACATCCTGTCTCTGTCCACCTTGTCGACTTCTCTCAGTATTTTGTATGTCGTTATCATGTCCTCCCTATCTATCTTGTCTTTCAGTGTCGTCAAGTCGATTTCCCTTAACCTCTCCTCGTAGGACATACTCTTAAGCTCCGGGACTAGTCTTGTTGCAAACCTTTGCACTTTCTCTAGTTTCCTGACATGCTTGGCTAAGTGAGGGTTCCAAACTGGCGCTGCATACTCTAATATGGGCCTAACGTACAGTGTACAGGGTCCTGAATGACTCCTTATTTAGATGTCGGAATGCTGTTCTTAGGTTTGCTAGGCGCCCATATGCTGCAGCAGTTATTTGGTTGATGTGCGCCTCAGGAGATGTGCCCGGTATTATGCTCACCCCAACATCCTTTTCCTTGAGTGAGGTTTGTAGGCTCTTGCCCCCTAGATTGTACTCCGTCTGTGGTCTTCTTTGCCTTTCCCCAATCCTCATGACTTTGCACTTGGTGGGGTTGAACTCCAGGAGGCAGTTGCTGGACCAGGCCTGCAGCCTGTCTAGTTCCCTCTGTAGTTCTGCCTGGTCCTCGTCCGATTTAATTCTTCTCATCAACTTCACATCATCTGCAAACAAGGACACTTAGGAGTCTATTCCTTCCGTCATGTTCACAAATACCAGAAACAGCATCGGTCCTAGGACTGATCCCTGTGGCACCCCACTCGTTACAGGCGCCCACTTTAACACCTCGCCACATACCATGACTCGCTGTTGTCTTCCAGACAGGTATTACCTGATCCATTGTAATGCCTTTTCTGATATCCCTGCCTTGTCTTCCAGCTTTTGCACTAATCTCTTGTGTGGAACTGTCAAACGTTTTCTTACTGTCCAAGAAAATGCAGTCAACTCACCCCTCTCTCTCTTACCTTATTGCCGTCACCCTGTCGTAGAACTCGAGAAGGTTTGTGATTCAGGATTTCCCGTCCCTGAAACCGTGTTGGCCGTCGTTGATAATCTCATTCCTTTCTAGGTGCTCCACCACTCTTCTCCTGATAACTTTTTCCATGACATTGCATACTGTACACGTCAGTGACACTGGTCTGTAGTTTAATGCTCCGTGGCTGTCTCCTTTCTTAAAAACTGGGACTTCATTTGCTGTCTTCCATACTTCTGGGAGTCGCCCTGTTTCGATAGATGTGTTGAAGATAGATGTTAGTGGTACAAATAGCGCCTCTGCTCCCTCTCTCAGGACCCATGGCGAGATGTTATCTGCCTTTGAGCTATCTAGCTTGCTTAGCATTGTGTCCAACACCTGCTGGTGTACCCCACCCCTCTGCCTTTCTGGAGGCCTTTCTGTCTCCTCTGTGAACACTTCTTTGAACCTCATGTTGAGCTCCTCACATACTTTGAAGTCATTTTTTGTGACCTCCCCTCCTTCCTTCCTCAGCCTGATTACCTGGTCCTGGACTGTTGTTTTCCTCCTGATGAGGCTGTACAACAGCACTGGGTCAGATTTGGCTTTCGCTGCTATGTCATTCTCGTATTGTCTTTGGTCCTCTGCATATTCATTTCTGGCTCTACGACTGGTCTCCTTATTCTCCTGGGTCCTTTGCCTTCTATACTTCTTCCATTCCCTAGCACACTTAGTTTTGGCCTCCCTGCACCTCTGGGTGAGCCACGGGCTCACCCTGGCTTTTTCGTTCTTTCTATTACCCTTACGTACAAACCTCTCCTCACCTTCCTTGCATATTGCTGTTACATATTCCACCATCCCATTTACTGAACTCCAGGAGCCATTTATCGGACCAGGCTTTCATCCTGTCCAGATCCCCTTGTAATCTTACCTGAGCCTTGTCCGCTTGCATTTTCCTCATTTGTTTCACATCAACAGCGATCAGGGACACCTCTGAATTTATTCCTTTCATCATATCATGGACATATACGAGAAACAGCACCGGCCCCAGGACAGACCCTTGTGGAACACCACTCCATACATGGGGCCACTCTAACACCTCGTCACGTACCAACACGTGATGTATCGGTTCTGTCAGGTATTCCCTAATTGTACTCGCCTAGTTGTACTCACCTAGTTGTACTCACCTAGTTGTACTCACCTAATTGTGGTTGCAGGAGTCGAGTCATAGCTCCTGGCCCCGTCTCTTTACTGGTCGCTACTGGGTCACTCTCCCTGAACCATGAGCTTCATCATACCTCCTCTTAAAACTATGTATGGTTCCTGCCTCCACTACATCACTTGCCAGACTATTCCACTTCCTAACAACTCTGTGACTGAAGAAATACTTCCTAACATTCCTTTGACTCGTCTAATCTTCAACTTCCAATTGTGGCCCCTTGTTTCTGTGTCCCATCTCTGGAACATCTTATCTCTGGCCACGTTATCTATTCTACACATTATTTTGTATGTCGTTATCATGTCTCCCCTGACCCTTCTGTCCTCCAGTGTCGTCAGACCGATTTCCCTTAATCTTTCTTCGTAGGACATTCCCCTTAGCTCTGGAACAATCCTTGTTACAAACCTTTGCACTTTCTCTAATTTCTTGACGTGGTTGACCAGATGTGGGTTCCAAACTGGTGCTGCATACTCCAGTATGGGCCTGACGTAAACAGTGTATAGAGTCTTGAACGATTCCTTACTGAGGTATCGGAACGCTATTCTCAGGTTTACCAAGTGCCCACATGCCGCAGTAGTTATCTGGTAAATGTGTGCTTCTGGCGACGTGCTCGGTATTATACTCACCCCTAGATCTTTCTCCTTGAATGAGGCTTGAAGTCTTTGGCCGCTTAGCCTATACTCTGTCAGCAGTCTTCTTTGCCCTTTCCCGATCTTCATGACTTTGCCTTTGGCGAGGTTAAACTCTAGGAGCCAGTTGCTGGACCACGCGTCCAGCCTGTCCAGGTCTCTTTGTAGGCCAGTCTGATCCGCATCTGATTTAATTCTCCTCATTAACTTCACATCATCTGCGAACAGGGACAATTTTGAGTCTATCCCATCCGTCATGTCATTCACATGTACCAAGAATAGCACTGGTCCCAGGACTGACGCCTGTGGGACCCCGCTAGTCACAGGCGCCCACTGTGATACCTCATCACGTACCATGACTCGCTGTTGCCTCCCTGTCAGATGTTCTCTGACCCATTGCAGTGCCCTTCCTGTTATACGTGCCTGATCCTCTAGCTTCTGCATTAATCTCTTGTGAGGAACTGTGTCGATGGCCTTCTTGCAGTCCAAGAATATGCAGTCAACCCACCCTTCCCTCTCATGTCTTACTTCAGTTACCTTGTCATAAAACTCCAGTAGGATTGTGACACAGGATTTGCCTTCCATGAATCCGTGCTGGCTGTCGTTCCAGGTGCTCTACCACTCTCCTATAATCTTCTTCATGACTTTGCATACTATACACGGCAGTGACACTGGTCTATAGTTTAATACTTCATTTCTGTCTCCTTTCTTAAAGATGGGGACTACATTTGCCGTCTTCCATACTCAGGTAGTTGCCCAGTTTCAAGGGATGTGTTGAAGATTGTGTTTAGTGGCACACACAGTGTCTCTGCTACCTCTCTAAAGACCCACGGAGAGATGTCCAGTCTCACCGTCTTTGAGGTATCAATGTCACTTAGGAGCTTTTTCACCTCCTCCTCAGTTGTGTGTATTTCATCCAACACTTGTTGGTATATCCCTTGTTGGTATACCCCTCTGTTTTGTCTTCCCAGTGTCCCTTCTGCCTCCGCTGTAAATACTTCCTGAAATCTCATGTTGAGCTCCTCATATTCTTCTTGGTCGTTTCTTGTGAGCTCCGCACCTTTTTTCCTCAGCCTGATTACCTGGCCCTTGACTGTTGTCTTCATCCTGATGTGGCTGAAAAGCAGTATCGGGTAGGACTTAACTTTCGATGCTATGTCATTTTCGTACTGCCGCTGAGCCTCTTTCCTTATCTGTACACACTTGTTTCTGTCTCATCGACTAATCTCTTTATTTTCCTTTGTCCTTTGCCTTCTGTACTCTTTCCGTTCTCTAGCGCACTTAGTTTTTGCCTCCCTACACCTTTGAGTAAACCAAGAGCTCATTCTGGTTTTCCCATTATTTCTGTTACCCTTGGGAGCAAACCTTTCCTCTGCTTCCTTGCATTTTGTTGTTACATAGTCCATCATTTCGTTTACTGACTTTCCTACCAACTCTCTTTCCCACTGAACCTCCTGCAGGAAGGTCTTCATGCCTGTGTACTCCCCTCTTTTATAGATTGGCTTTTTCCCCTCTACTCCTGTTACCCTCTCCACTTGTAGCTCTTCGATGTATTCAAAGCTCAGAACCACGTGGTCACTAGTTCCAAGGGGCCTTTCATATGTGATGTCCTTGATGTCTGAGCTACTCAGGGTGAACACAAGGTCCAGTCTTGCTGGTTCACCCTCCCCTCTCTCTCTGGTAGTGTCTCTAACATGTTGGTGCATGAGGTTTTCCAGTACCACATCCATCATCTTGGCTCTTCTTGTTTTGGGACCCCCATGTGGCTCCAAGTTTTCCCAATCAGTCTCCCTGTAGTTGAAGTCGCCCATAACCAGCAACTTTCCTCTACTCGAGTGAGCTCTTCTTGCTGCCTCAGCTGGTGTGTTCACCATTGCTCTGCTGCACTCATCATATTCCTCTCTTGGCCTCTTGCAGTTCTGTGGTGGGTTATACATCAATGCAATGACTACCTTATGTTACACTGACTGAACTCTACTACTATGTAATTCCTTTCTCCAGTCTCGTCCATTCCTTCCATTTCCTGATATCCCCATCAGTTTTTAATGAGCAGTGCATCCCCTCCTCCCCTTCTGCTCCTTCTATCCTTCCTGAGGATCTGATATCCGGGTGGGAAGATTGCATCTGTTATTGTCCCAGTGAGTTTTGTTTCTGTGACTGCTATAATGTCTAGGGACATCTCCTTGATTCTTTCATGCCACTCCTCACATTTATTCGTTATTCCATCTGTGTTCGTGTACCAAACTTTCAACTTGTTTTCTATAGAACTGTGATCAGGGGAGAATGGTGGGTTTGGGGGAGCAGGTGCCCTGGCAGAGGCCTATAGGGGTTTACAGTGGAGGTGCGGGTTGTGGTGAGGGGGATGGGGGCAGAGGGTACAGTGTGTGGGTTTTGGATTAGGTTGTTTGATTGTATTGGGGTTGCCGTGGTTGGGTTCCTTCTGTGGGTGGTACTGGAGGAGGTTGTGTTCTTCCACCTGGGTCTGGTTTCTCAAGCTCCCCTCCTTCCTTGTCACCCATTCCTCCTTGTGACATTGGACTCTCTCTTTCAGTATCATCCTTTCTTCCTGTGTTCTGTCTCGGTTGAGGTACATGCTCCAGTAATCCGGTCTGCTAGACCTGCTTTACCCTGCAGGATCCGGTTTTGAGCTGGCTCTGCCTTGAAAATCACTTAGGGCGCTTTTTTCCTCTCGCAAACCACCCAATTCTCCGTAAATTTGTCAGCTGGGTCATGTCGTCCTCTCCTATTGCTTTCATGATGCTTGCAATTGTTTTTTTCCCTCCTGTTTTCTTGCTTCATAAGTTTCCCCTTTACTTCTTGCAGCCCATAGACAAAAACTGCCCTCTCCCATTTCTCCTCCCACTGTACTTCCCTGAGCACCCTCTGAGATAAATTAGTTTCTGCCATTGATGTGTTTCTTCCTACTGTCTCTTCCCTATCCGGTGTCCTTGTGCTTAGCTGTTTCTGAAAATGGCAGTTGTCTGTTAGAGCCTCTGTGTATAGCTTAGCTCCTTCATTGTCTTTGGTCCCCTCATTTGTTCTTGCTGTTTTCCCTGTCTTTCCCAGGCCCCACTTGGGTCTGATAGTCATCGCATATGGCATAGCTCCTTTGCTCCCTACAGTCCTCTCATCTGTGACTGATGTAGCAGTTCTTGATGTTGTGGCTGTACTGTCCTTTGGTTTTTTAGGCTGTTTCAGACTTTTTAGTTCTTCTACTAAGCTCTGTATCTTAGCTTCTGATGCTGTGACTTGTAATGCCCATTTCCTGCTCTCCTCAGCTATTTTTTCTTCCATTTTCTTGCCGAGCTCTTCCAGAATCCTCCCCTACTCCTCCTCCCTTCTCGTGAGCTCTGCCTCTCAATCTTCTCTCCCAGGTCTACCCCTCGCAGCTTCATCCACCAGTCCTCTAGTTCTCTGTCCTGATTTTTAGTATCCCATTTTCTTCCACAGAAGGAAGAGCTTATGTGTTTTCGAGAGTGCATGTGTGGAGGGGGTTGTTTGTTGTAGGGAGGGAGAGGGGAGGTAGGCAGGGAGGGGGAGAGGATAGAGAGTGGGAGGGGAGACAGCTGCAGAGGAGAGAGAGATGGGGGGAAGGCTAGGGGGTACAAGGGGAAGAGGGGGAAGGGATTTGCAGGAAAAGCAAGGAGGGTAGGGGAGTAGGAGTAAGGAGGGAGAGAAGGAAGATGAGGAGAGAGAGAGAGAGAGAGAGAGAGAGAGAGAGAGAGAGAGAGAGAGAGAGAGAGGGAGAATGAGAATGTGTGTGTGAGTATGGGTGAGAGGGTGTGGGAGGGTGAGTGTGTGTGTGTACTCACCTAGTTCTCACCTAGTTGAGGTTGCAGGGGTCGAGTCCAAGCTCCTGGCCCCGCCTCTTCACTGGTCGCTACTAGGTCACTCTCCCTGAACCGTGAGCTTTTTCATACCTCTGCTTAAAGCTATGTATGGATCCTGCCTCCACTACAGCGCTTCCCAAACTATTCCACTTACTGACTACTCTGTGGCTGAAGAAATACTTCCTAACATCTCTGTGATTCATCTGTGTCTTCAACTTCCAACTGTGTCCCCTTGTTACTGTGTTCAATCTCTGGAACATCCTGTCTTTATCCACCTTGTCAATTCCTCTCAGTATTTTGTATGTCGATATCATGTCCCCCCTATCTCTCCTGTCCTCCAGTGTCGTCAGGTTGATTTCCCTTAACCTCTCCTCGTAGGACATACCTCTTAGCTCTGGGACTAGACTTGCTGCAAACCTTTGCACTGGTGCCGAACGTACACGATGTACAGGGTCCTGAACGATTCCTTATTAAGATGTCGGAATGCTGTTCTGAGGTTTGCTAGGCGCCCATATGTTGCAGCAGTTATTTGGTTGATGTGCGCCTCAGGAGATGTGCCTGGTGTTATACTCACCCCAAGATCTTTTTCCTTGAGTGAAGTTTGTAGTCTCTGGCCCCCTAGACTGTACTCCGTCTGCGGTCTTCTTTGCCCTTCCCCCAGTCTTCATGACTTTTCACTTGGTGGGATTGAACTCCAGGAGCCAATTGCTGGACCAGGTCTGGAGCCTGTGTGTGTGTGTGTGTGTGTGTGTGTGTGTGTGTGTGTGTGTGTGTGTGTGTGTGTGTGAGAGAGAGAGTGAGTGAGTGTATCTTAATCTCAAAAAAAAAATGCGTTTATCGTAAGTGCATTTCTAAATGTATCTCAAAATTATTGCATCAATAAATCTAACACCAAATGAAATAGAAATTGACAGCGCAAAGTAATTATAAATTTAACAAAAGCTATAACGAAATTAAATAACAGTAGCAGTAGCAATAGTGAAGCTAGCAACGGGTAGCAAAAGTAACAGTAGGAAACGTAAACAGGAAGAGTAAAAGGAAATATAATAGCAAAAGTAACAGTTGCAGTTATTACTGCAAAAGTAACAGCTGGAAAAGTAGCAATAGTAATAGTAATAACAAAAGTAAGAGAAACAATATTAATAAAAGTAGCACTAGTAACAGTAACAAAGGTAAAAGTGCAAAAAGTAACAATAGCAGTGGTAAAAGTAGCAACTACAAAAGTAACAATGGCAGTACTAAGAGTAGAATAAAGTAACATCAGCAACAGTAAAATCAGTAATAGCAGAAGCAATAATAGCAGAACTAACACAAAAGCAACAATAGCAATAGCAGAACAACAGTGGGAAATGTAACAATAATTAAAATAGCAATAGTAACAGTAGGTAAAGTAGCAGTAGCAATATTGAAAAGAATAACAGTAGCAAAAGTAATAACAAAAGTTAGCACTTCTGATTGTGATAGTAATAATAATAATAATATCAAAAGTAACAGTAGTAACAGTAGCATAAATAACAGTTGGAAAAGTAACAGTAGCAACAGTAATAACAAAAGCAGCAGTAGTAAGAGTAGCTTTCTATTTGGACTTATTACCTTGACACTCGACACAGCTTGATAAAGTTTACGAAAAAAAAAACGATAACTATTTCAGTATACACTGAAGTGAGGTGGAGTGGGGAGATGTCATGTCATGTCTGCAGTGACGCCAGGAAGGGTGGAGGTCAGGTCACAGGTGGCATCATGGGTAGGTCACCTAGATGTACCAGAGAGCTTTGCTAGGCTGACAGGCCCTTGATTCTCCTGGGGGAGTGAGAGCGGGAGCGGGAGTTGTGTACGGCTAGTTCCTGGCTAGCACGTTGTCCCGGCCCTTTGTTGGCTAGGAGGAGGGATGTGATGTACGGAGCCAGCCTCATCAGGAGTGTGACATACTGAGCAGATACCACAGGAGGGGTGTGACACACACAACAGTTCCCACAGGAGGGGTATGACACATGGAACAGCTCCCATAGGAGGGGTGTGACACATGAAACAACCACAGAAGGGGTGTGACACAGGAAACAACCACAGGAGGGTTGTGATACATGAAACCACAGGAGGGGTGTGACACGTGGAACAGCTACCACAGGAGGGGTGTGACACGTGGGACAGCTACCACAGGAGGGGTGTGACACGTGGAACAGCTACCACAGGAGGGGTGTGACACATGAAACAGCTACCACAGGAGGGGTGTGACACATGGAACAGCCACCACAGGATTGGTGTGACACATGGAACAGCTACCACAGTAAGAGTGTGACGCATGGAACAGCTACCACAGGATTGGTGTGACACATGGAACAGCTACCACAGTAAGGGTGTGACCCATGGAACAGCTACCACAGGATTGGTGTGACACATGGAACAGCTACCACAGGATTGGTGTGACGCATGGAACAGCTACCACAGTAAGGGTGTGACGCATGGAACAGCTACCATAGGACTGGTGTGACACATGGAACAGCTACCACAGGATTGGTGTGACACATGGAACAGCTACCACAGTAAGGGTGTGACGCATGGAACAGCTACCACAGGATTGGTGTGACACATGGAACAGCTACCACAGGATTGGTGTGACACATGGAACAGCTACCACAGTAAGGGTGTGACACATGGAACAGTTAACTCAGTAAGGGTGTGACACACGGAACATCTACCACAGGATTGGTGTGACATGGAACAGCTACCACAGGAGGGGTGTGACACATGGAACAGCTACCACAGTAAGCGTGTGGCACAAGGAACAGCTATCACAGGATTGGTGTGACACATGGAGTCGAACTCTCACTCAGGCTACCTGACTCTCAGCAATAAATCTTGGGTTTTCCTAATTTTGGAGAGGCTGAGAACATTAAGGGTGAATGTGTCAGGTCCTGCGAGTCCTGGACGCTTGCCACTTGTTTCTGAAGTGGGGGTATGAAATTGAGGTGATGGAGGAGGGGAACGGCGCGAGGGTGGTGGAGTGGTGGTGGTGGTGATGGAGGGGGGAGGACGCAGGGGTAGTGGAGTGGTGGTGGTGGTGATGGAGGAGGAGGAGGAGGGAGCCTGGGTGGAGTGTCGGTGGTTGTAGTGATGGAGGAGGGGGAGGGCTTGGGGCTGGTGAAGTGGTGGTGATGGGGGAGGGAGCGGGGGTGGTGGAGTGTCGGTGGTGGAGGATGGAGAGGGAGGGGGGTGGTGCTGAAGGAGGAAGGGGAAGGAGCGGAGGTGGAGTGACGGTGGTAATTGTGATGGAGGAGGGTGAGGGAGCGGGAGTCGTGGAGTGGCGGTGGTGGTGGTGATGGAGGAGGGGAGGGAGCGGGGGTGGAGTGGTGGAGTGGCGGTGGTCGTGGTGATGGAGGAGGGGGAAGGAGCGGGGGTGGTGGAGTGGCGGTGGTGGTGGTGATGATGGAGGAGGGGGATGGCGCGGGGGTGGTGGAGTGGCGGTGGTGATGGAGGAGGGGGAAGGAGCGGGGGTGGTGGAGTGGCGGTGGTGATGGAAGTGGGGGATGGCGCCGGGGGTGGTGGAGTGTCGGTGGTGATGGAGGAGGGGGATGGCGCCGGGGTGGTGGAGTGTCGGTGGTGATGGAGGAGGGGGATGGCGCCGGGGTGGTGGAGTGTCGGTGGTGATGGAGGAGGGGGATGGCGCGGGGGTGGAGTGGCGGTGGTGGTGGTGATGGAGGAGGGGGAAGGAGCGGAGGTGGTGGTGATGGAGGAGGGGGATGGCGCCGGGGTGGTGGAGTGTCGGTGGTGATGAAGGAGAGGGATGGCGCGGGGGTGGTGGAGTGGCGGTGGTGATGGAGGAGGGGGATGGCGCGGGGGTGGTGGAGTGGCGGTGGTGATGGAGGAGGGGGAAGGAGCGGGGGTGGTGGAGTGGCGGTGGTGATGGAGGAGGGGGATGGCGCCGGGGGTGGTGGAGTGTCGGTGGTGATGGAGGAGGGGGATGGCGCCGGGGTGGTGGACTGGCGGTGGTGATGGAGGAGGGGGAAGGAGCGGGGGTGGTGGTGTGGCGGTGGTGTTGGCGGAGGGGGATGGCGCGGGGGTGGTGGAGTGTCGGTGGTGATGGAGGAGGGGGATGGCGCGGGGGTGGAGTGGCGGTGGTGGTGGTGATGGAGGAGGGGGAAGGAGCGGAGGTGGTGGTGATGGAGGAGGGGGATGGCGCCGGGGTGGTGGAGTGGCGGGGGTGGAGGAGAGGGATGGCGCCGGGGTGGTGGAGTGGCGGTGGTGATGGACGAGGGGGAAGGAGCCGGGGTGGTGGAGTGTCGGTGGTGATGGAGGAGGGGGATGGCGCCGGGGTGGTGGAGTGTCGGTGGTGGAGGAGTGGGATGGCGCCGGGGTGGTGGAGTGGCGGTGGTGATGGAAGAGGGGGAAGGAGCAGGGGTGGTGGAGCGGCGGTGGTGATGGTGATGGAGGAGGGGGAGGGAGCGGGGGTGGTGGTCGTGATGGAGGAGGGGGAGGGAGCGGGGGTGGTGGAGCGGCGGTGGTGGTGGTGGTGATGGAGGAGGGGGAGGGAGCGGGGGTGGTGGAGCGGCGGTGGTGGTGGTGATGGAGGAGGGAGCGGGGGTGGTGGAGCGGCGGTGGTGGTGGTGGTGATGGAGGAGGGGGAGGGAGCGGGGGTGGTGGAGCGGCGGTGGTAGTGGTGATGGAGGAGGGAGCGGGGGTGGTGGAGCGGCGGTGGTGGTGGTGGTGATGGAGGAGGGGGAGGGAGCGGGGGTGGTTGAGCGGCGGTGGTGATGGTGAGGGAGGGAGAAGGAAGTGTTGGAAAGAACATGTTGAGAAAGGTAAGTTTCTCAGTGTGGAGGGTGAGGCGACATCTCTAGAGTGAATGGACTGTTTTTGGTCTCTACTCAGCTAGTTTTCACTCTCGTTACCCTTTCTACTTCTCTGCCTTTTCTACACTTGTACACGCACCCCACACACCTTGTACATGCTATCCGCGTATCTTGTTCACGCACCCAAACACCTTGTACATGCTATCCGCGTATCTTGTTCACGCACCCACACACCTTGTACATGCTATCCGCGTATCTTGTTCACGCACCCACACACCTTGTACATGCTATCCGCGTATCTTGTTCACGCACCCACACACTTTGTACATGCTATCCGCGTATCTTGTACACGCACTCTACATACCTTGCATGCCCTTCTCAGCTTGTATACATCTTGCCTACTCCTACACTGTGTACACCTTCCTAAAAACACCTGGATGACTACGTCGACGCAGCATGTCTGTCTCGTATTTAGTAAACGGATGATCGAGCCTTCATCACTTTTGTAGCTCACTCGGGTTTAGCGTTATGAGAGAGAGAGAGAGAGGGAGAGATATTTTCCTTGTGGTATGCATATTCGTCTCCATACTTCATAGTGCGCTATTTCTCACATGTTGTATACACCGAGCTCACGCCCGCCTTACATCTTGCACACGTAGCCTTACATCTTGCACACGTAGCCTTACATCTTGCACACGTAGCCTTACATCTTGCACACGTAGCCTTACATCTTGCACACGTAGCCTTACATCTTGCACACGTAGCCTTACATCTTGCACACGTAGCCTTACATCTTGCACACGTAGCCTTACATCTTGCACACGTAGCCTTACATCTTGCACACGTAGCCTTACATCTTGCACACGTAGCCTTACATCTTGCACACGTAGCCTTACATCTTGCACACGTAGCCTTACATCTTGCACACGTAGCCTTGCATCTTGCACACGTAGCCTTACATCTTGCACACGTAGCCTTACATCTTGTACACATAGCCCTACGACTTGCATGGGCAGCTGTACGCCTTGCACACGTTGCCTTGCACGGGCAGGCTTGCACACTATGTCTCAGGCTATGCGCCCTTCCCCACATCATGCACACACTCCCACATGACATATATGTGTCATCCTGTATGCTTCCCACCCGCCTTCTACATGACCTCTGGCCTGCATTGTACACGCACTCTCCCACGCCTTATACATGCTTTCTCTCCAACCGCTTGTACTCACCATCCTTCACGATATGTATCCTTCCTACCTTGTACTCAACCTACCCCATGACTAGTACCTCGGTCTATCTGTTTCTCCATAAGGAGACCCACAAGGACCTGCCACCGGTAATGACCTCGATTATTATCTCGAGAAAAAAATTGCTTTATGCTTTGTTTTAATTTTGTTTATGAAACAATACCCACAAACTTCTTAAATTATTTCCCGTGTGAAAATCTCTTTATTTTAAGAAGCCTGCTGAGCAAGCGAAATGTCTCACCAATTAAGATACTCAACTTTTGCAATTGTCCTATTCATCGTAAGGTATGTTACTGATGAGTCGATGAGTGAGGCAGAGGGATAAATTCTCGGTGATACTAGAGAGAGTCGATTTATGTGTAGCCGTCAATAAAGTCATCACCGTTGACGATGGGACACTGTGCTATCCTCGCTACTTTCATAATGCTCCCTGATTAGTGATTTTCCTTGTTCATTGCTTAAATTCCTTGAACATATTTCTGCTCGTGACACAGTATGCCGTTCTACATCCTTGAACTCAGAAAATTATGGTGTGGATAACCGGTCACCATTACAGGCATAAGGAAGTGAAAATAGTGTGGATAACCGGTCTCCATTTGCCCATTCATCACCTGGATCCCAGGTGATGACTGGGCAAATGAAAAAAACAGTGGGGGGGTCCTTTTCTAGTTTACTCCATAATAGGTTTTTATCTCAGCTACTTTTTTTTTAGGGGGGAGGGCAAGTTTTGGTTTATGTATTTGGAAAGTGGGGAGCCAGAGTGACCTTACAATCTATGTTGTGTTCGGCAGGTTGTGGGTGACTGGCCCTCTTCTTTCCACAGTAATTGTAACTGTTACATGAATCTTTGTCGACTGATCATAGGTGACATTCACCTCACCCATGTATACCAGCTTTAAGAGAAACTTGTACACCTCTCTACAGCCAGCAGTAACAGCCTAGTTGATGAGGCCCTGATCCATCGGGAGGCCTGGTCATGGACCGGGCCGCGGGGGCGTTGATCCCCGGAATAACCTCCAGGTAACCTCTCTGTAGTTGGACATACCCTGGGTTTTGGTATAACAAATTTCAGGATTAGTTTAATTATCACCACTATATCTATGGGCTGTATGCTACAACCTAGAATTCGACTTCAGTCAAATAATTCTCGGGTACCTATTTACTTTTGGTAACAAGGCCAGCAAGTATAAATTACATTTGCTTTTACATCTCGCCCCACGCGGAATTAAGCATAAGTCCCTTCTCTAGTGAGCCGAGTGCTACTTCAGAGAGCCACGCTTGAGGATAAATGGCTTTTGTTACCAGATTCAGTAAGGTCTAAACACCATGTATAAAAAAACAATGAAAATTCATCGCTTGTATGTTGAATGAAATGTGTGCGATGACTGCCGTTCATTTAAAGTACATACATTTTTGGTAGTAATATGAAATGCATAAATTAGGGAAAACTTTTTCAGATTCTACAGAGACGAATCTCGATTTTTCTTCATTATTCGAGCTGGCTGATTTAACTGGTATCAAATCAGCAGTTCACACGTCCACAGTGGTGGTGTAATGGCAGGTTTTAATGAACGTGTGGAGTTGTGAATTTAAACTGATTACAGAGGGAGCAAGCTGGAGAGGGCGTGAGGGAACACATTGCTGTGTGCCACTCAGTGGCTGTTCAAGCTAACGTGGTGGTCTGAAAACTGGGTTCGTTATGTCAGCATAGTTGTTGATCCCTGTGTTATATAGCATAGCATATTAGTATCATCCATGTGCTTTAGATAGGAGATCCCTTGTAGGCCTGTGACTTTGTGTGACGTCACGGGATGCGCATGTGTAGGCTCGTACCTCTGCCTCCCTCTCACTCGGCGGCAGACCATCCAGACAAGAACACGGCAAGGCTGGGCTCCATTCCTCATCACCTCAGTCTGACAATATATGTTACCATCCAACAAGTGTGTCTACCTTCAACCCTCGATATCTCCATTTAAGAACCCCTACGATAAATGGTGGCAACGGAGGGCCTGTAATTCTGACGATTACAGCGATTTCTGGACATAAATTTCGACCAGCAAGACGACCATTTCATGTCACCAGTAGGCCGACCTAGCCAGCCTGCTACCTCAAGCCAGCTACTCTCCCAAGCTTCTACACCATTCACTGGTCAGTCTCTTTGTATTAGTGTTTATCTGTTTATTTGCATCACTCCCGAGGGGTTGACCCGAGTTTGCAAAATAAGCCAGCTTTCAGTCTGTGGCGAGGAAGCCCAGTCGAGCCTAGTCTACCCCATCCAGTTCTTTTGCCTGCCAAGCCAGCTTTCCACCCCTGCTGTGCTCATCGTGTGAGGTTGTCAAGCTATTCTGTGTGAAGGGTTAAGATAAGCCAGCTAGCAACTAACCCAGGTGTCTTACCCCAGTACTCAAGCAAGCCACGTGAGTAGTCTTCATCGCTTGTGATTCAAGCTCCAAGCCATTCTGAGTGTTCTTTTTCAACCCTGTGGTGTTGTGGTAATTCGTGGGTTTGTTTTTAAGCCAGTCGGCTTAGAATTATCTTCGCGGCAGTGTGGCTGTCCTCAGTGAGGCTTACGCCGTTCAACCCATATGCCCAGCCACCCACGACCACGTGTGTCGCACCATTGCCGGTCTCAGCCCTGTTAACCCACAAACCCAACTACACTCACCACGCGGCCTTAGACGCCTCACTCAGCCATTACCCACTCACCTACTTCTTCAGTGTTTTGGTAAACTACTAAGGGTTATAGCACCATATTTTAAGGACCACATAGGGGATCAAGAGCTAGAGCGTGTTTTGTGCCACCGTTAAAAGCCTCCTGTGTGTGTCTCTCATCGATGTAAGCGCAATTCTACGATCACGTGTGCAGAGGACAGCAGCAAGACGACATAAACAATCCTCCATTCCTCATCACATCAGTCTGACAATATATGTTACCATCCAACAAGTGTGTCTACCTTCAACCCTCGATATCTCCATTTAAGAACCCCTACGATAGTTATCCCACTTGCTTCACCTGGGATGGAAAGAGAGGCCTTGGTCACATCTCCATCCATGTAAACACACCCCACATATCTACGTGGAAAGTGTTCTGGGGGTCAATGCCCCCGCGGCCTGGTCCATAATTACATGACTCCACATGACTCACGAAATCATAATGTATGGTTTGACTCCACATGTTATATAAAAGTCCTTCCCTACCCTTTACACAAACCTCCCGCAGGCAATGTACGCCAACTACACGCCTCCCGTACCCTGCAATCCCAGTTCCTACATGGTCCCACAAGACACTCCCCATACCTTGTGTATAAATTTCTTCAAGCCTCCCACGCACTTTTCGTTGGTTGGTTAATGAGGCTTATATCCTATGGACTCCACGAACGTTATTAAAGCTGCATGTAACCTGTTCACCATCAGACAAAAATATTTTTATTCATAAAACAAGGAATAAGGTAAACTCTCAGCATATAAACACTGAGAGACGTACATTTCTCGGTGTACATACACTGTGCATTTTGCAACGCCTCATGAGCTCTCTAATTCACTGTTCCTCGTGTTTTCAGTCCTCCGAACACTCATTTGCAACCTGCCAAGACGACTTCCACCATAACTGTAGGTGCCATACTTACTGCTCGTGTTATAGCTACCACCTTTTCAGTGCCTGCCACTGTTAGAACCACATGCATGTTGCATCTTCCACACTTTCCACTCCTACCACGTTTGTTAATTCGTGTACGCCTGCTGAAGACGAATGTGCTTGCCATGACTAGACCTGCTGCACCTAGTCTTTGCCACGACTAAGGTTGGTACGCCTAGCTCTTGCCACGGATAAGCTTGGTACGCCTAGCTCTTGCCACGACTAAGCCTTTCTAACATACGCAATGGCTGCATTTCAAGTTCTCACCAGTGTCTTCAGCAGTACATATATACATGTATCTTGTCAATGTTAGTAGTTGTGGTAGTGGTGAGTGTGACGAAGGAAGCTGTGATGATGGTGGTGGTAGCGTGTTTTAGTCATGACCCCCTGGTCAGGGTGTCGTGTACTGGCTTGACCCACACCAAGGAGACTCGACCCACCGAGACACTAAAGGTGAACACAGCAGTACCTCTGGCACCTAGTTTACCACACGTACTTCAGACGTCACCAACGTCACCACATCTCATGGACTCCTGCCACGAGTCCTTCAATCTACCTGAAGGAGGTCGTTCCTCTGGTCAATGCCCCCCGCGGCCCAGTCCTTGACCAGGCCTAAAATAAAAAAAAATATGATTTGAAAAATTGCATTAAGCTTTAAGAAATTCACGTTAGATACAACTTAAGGAAACTGACGCAGTAAAGACATTGTAGGTAAGGTAACGTAATGTAATGATAAAGAAAATTCGTATTGTAACCAAAAAAGTGTAAATTTTTATGATCTGATAATGTAAAATTAAAAAAAATTATATGTATATGCCATTTAAATAACTAATTTTTATTCGCCATCTTTTTCAAATATAAATAACAGCCTGAGATAGCAGAGGGAAATTATTGAGAGAGATCTTTTAGATCAGAATATTTGCATTATATAAATATTGGTGGTCGCAGTCTTCATGAGGAAACTTGACACGTACCTCCGCCAAATACCAGATCAACCAGGCTGTGACGGTTATGTGGGCCAGCAGGTCGTCAGCAGCAACAGTCTGGTTGACCAGGAAGGCACCAGACAAGCCTAGCCTAGCTGCGGGAGTATGTAGGACAACCCTACAAACTTATCAAAGATATATCAAAGGTAATTGTAAATACTTTATATCTCAGCTTGTCATAAGTGTAGCACCAGCAACTCGTACTCAAAAAACCCATTGGAGTAAAATATTTTTGAGTTTCGGAAATAGTAGTTTATCTATTGGCTCTTTAAAGGTGTATTATAACATTTTAAGGCTGCGTTGAATTCTGTTGTCTAAAAATTAATAGCATAATGTTGAACTGTCTCCTCCATTTCTCCTCTCCAGTGTATTGACAAGTTAAGCGCAAAACACTGTTGCCCTGTCCACCTATTTCTTTGCTAGGCTGCCAAGCTAGGTTGCAACCCATGGCAAGCCAGTCCTAGGACTAGCAGGATTGCCCTGAGTTCGATCCCTCTGTAGGATGAGTAATAATAATAATAATAAATTTCTACAAGCACATGATGCAAGTAAGACAGACCGGTGTAAGGAAACATTATTTGCC
This sequence comes from Cherax quadricarinatus, assembly GCF_038502225.1. Lineage (NCBI taxonomy): Eukaryota > Metazoa > Arthropoda > Malacostraca > Decapoda > Parastacidae > Cherax > Cherax quadricarinatus. The sequence goes on from NC_091313.1 coordinate 141,248, forward strand.
CAACGTTTAACCCGTGCCGGGATCGATCCCCGGACCCCTCAGTGTGTGAGCTGAGGACGCTACCAGCCAAACCACAAGTACCATTTGTGTCATTGTGATTTATTGCGTCATTTATAACGTTTGTCTTTGATATTCCTAACTAGTTAGTTACATTATTTGCCTTTTAAACCAACTATGATTCATGTTATATATCATGTGTAACCTTACACATATCTGTTTGAAATCACCTAATTGTGTCGGCATGATAATGTTATTTCCAATAAGTGAATGTGATGCACGTCATCCAAAATGATGTTCTAGATCTGCTGGAAGGTGAACTTTAACCTTCTCATAGCTACCCAACGTAATGTGGAATGTAAATGAATGGTACACAGTACCGACAAGATGAAGAATTAGATACATGTGCAACATCTGGGTATCATTACCGTAGATGTTACAATAAAGATACCCAGATGTTGCACGTGTCTAATTCTTCATCTAATGTGGAATGCTTGAGGATATTCTCGTCGCACTGTTGAGGCTCAGGCTAATAGATCTCATTACCTCATGTGTGAAACAGATCCTGCGTGATGGAATATGATAGGAATGCCATTGAGCATAAAGGAGTGTGACAAGGGAAAACCATTCTGCGGGCGGAGGATACCAAGAAAAATCCTACTTGATGGAATATAAAAGGAAAACCATATTGTGTGATAAAATACAACAGGGAAGCTATTTTGTGTGATGGAATATTACATAAGAACCATCCTGCATAATAGATTAGGACCGGAAAATCATCCTTGTGATAGGTATCTTGGGCGAACCTACCTCTTGTTCCAACGTGGTAAAATGGTATGCAGATATAGGAAGCTGTACAACAGAGTATATACACAAAGCTGGATGTATCTTTCACTGTTCATAAACTCGAGATTAAAATATTCTTGACTGATTATGAACAGGTTATATGTAGCGTTAATGACCAATATGTAGTCGACAGATTTAAACCCAATTAGCCAATCAGTGTGTAAGCTTGTTCACATGTTTACCAACCTTCCATACGTCATGGAATTTGGTTGTTGGCAATTAACTATACATAAATATTGTTTAATTAATGTTTAAACGGAATAGCTTAGTCTAACCTAACATGTTCTAAAATAAGTTAATTTTGGTCTTGGCTTAGGTCGTTCAGAAACGGACCGTCTGTTGCAAAACTGAAAAAGAAAAGGATATTGAGGACGGATGGACGACACATTGATGACCATCAGACACATGATACACTGATGGTGAGGGGCTCTTAATCTAGGGAACTGGATCTGTGCTCCAGTTCCCTGAATTAAGCCTGAATACCTTCCATCCCTCCCCCAAGCACTGTATAATCCTATGGGTTTAGTGCTTCCCCCTTGATAATGATGATCCAGACACAAGATAAACTGATGACCACCAGACACATGATACATTGATGCTCACCAGACACAAGACAAACTGATGACCACAAGATACATGAAACATTGATGACCACTAGACACATGATACATTGACCATCAGATACATGATACATTGACCACCAGACACATCATACATTGATGATCACGAGACACAAGATAAACTGATGGTCACCAGACACGTGATGCACTGATGACAGCCAGACACATGATACACTGATGACAGCCAGAAACATGATACACTGATGACAGCCAGACACATGATACATTGATGACCACCAGACACACGATACACTGATGGCCACCAGCCACACGATACATTGATGATCACCAGGCGCATGATACATTGATGACCACTAGACACATGATACACTGATGACCGCCAGACACATGATACACTGATGACCGCCAGACACATACACTGATGACCGCCAGACACATAATACACTGATGACCGCCAGACACATAATACACTGATGACCGCCAGACACATACACTGATGACCGCCAGACACATACACTGATGACCGCCAGACACATAATACACTGATGACCGCCAGACACATAATACACTGATGACCGCCAGACACATAATACACTGATGACCGCCAGACACATAATACACTGATGACCGCCAGACACATAATACACTGATGACCGTCAGACACATAATACACTGATGACCGCCAGACACACACACTGATGACCGCCAGACACATAATACACTGATGACCACCAGACACACGATACGCTGATGACCACCGGACACATGATACATTGATGAGCACCGGACACATGTTACACTGATAACCACCAGACACATACACTGATGACCACCAAACACATGATTCACTGATGACCACTGGACACATGATACACTGACGATCGGGCGCATGTTACACTGATGACACCAGACACATGATACATTGATAACCACCTTATTACCCTCATACACATTAGTTGTAAATAACGCATGACCAGCAGACACCTGGTGTAATATTTCCACCAGATGTTAGCTGGGCTGCAAAATTGTTCACTCTGAACTGTTCACATCCGTGATGAGAACCAGAGGTGGGTGTGACTGTGTTCAAAACACACACACACACACACACACACACACACACAACACACACACACCTACGTACGTAAGTGAAAGCGTTTGGAATGTTACTTTCCCAACAATTCAAGAACATTTACGGCCTGAAGACATTTATGCCTCCTACATAACCCGTAAATTGACAAAAATAGGGCAGCTCGTCTATCTCCGTGGCGGCTGCGGCAGTCAGTTTTTCTCTCCCTTGTGTATATATAGACCAGACGTGTCTGATAAGACGTATAGAACCACAGATGTCTAATAAGATAATACTCGAGGTGTCTTAATAGGATTTATACCAGTGGTGACTTTATGGGATTTATACCAATGGTGATGTAATGAGATTTATGCCATTTGTGATGTACTAGGATTTATACCAGTGGTGATGTAGGATTTATGTTAGTGGTGACGTAATAGGACTTATACCAGTGATGTTTTAAAAGAATACATTATATCACTTGAGTGGCACCGTTCACAATAACATTCAGAACACTGTTCGCTATACTATCACGCAGCAAGACCACTCAAGGATAGCACTGTTCACAGTAAGATCAGTCAACGATGGCACTGTTCACAGTAAAATCACTCGAGGCTCACATTGTTTACACCAGCATCACTGAAGGTTGGCACTGTTCACTATATCATCACTTAATCCTTGCACTGTTCGCTGTATCGCCGCTCAAGGCAGGCACTATTAATATCCGTCAAACTTGGCACTATTCACATTAACATCACGTTACTGGTACTGTTCACTATACCTTCACTCGTGACCGGCACTGTTCACTATAAAGAATAACTTCTAAAATAACTAAGAAAGCAGTAAAGTCACTGGTCCCTCCACCAGTTTAGTAACTTCAAGTTACTTCTTGTGATGACTTAATTATTGAGACTATATTACTGTTTTTATTTACTTATTTATTTATTTATTTGTAACCCGTCGAGAGACTAGCCTCGCTACACTGGTCACTGTGTGATAAAAACCACATCCTTTAAACCCACCCAAAGTGGTCCGGTATTTCATTTTTCTTACCCCTCTCTCTCTCTCTCCTTTTTTATCATAAATTTTCTTATCTCTCTCTCTCTCTCTTCCTGTTTTCTAACGAACTTTCTTACCTCTCTCTGTTTTCTCACAGTCTTACCTCTCTCTCTCTCTCTTTCCATTTTCTTACCACCTCTTCCTGTCTGCCCACAACTTTTCTTACCCATTTTTTATGCCTGCCATCAATCTTTCTTAACTCTC